>NC_085859.1:7444770-7479770 GCF_034702125.1 Engraulis encrasicolus | reverse complement strand
AGACTTCACGAAAGGCCCGAGTTACTGTTGCCTGAGTGCATATTGGTCTTTGAAAAAAAAGAGACCCATGACTCTGACAGAATATTCACTTTTAATTCAATTGAAAAGTGAAAACTATGCCCAAAACAAAAAACATTTCTAACCCTAACCCTAAAGGTAGGCTACTTTTTCCGGACCGTGTGTTCTTTTGTGTGTGTGTTTGTTTTTGTCTGAAAAGAGTGCGCCTTAGCGTCATCTGTGCACATCTGTGCATCTGTCAGACTTGACGGACCAATGAGATTCTTGTTATGCTCCTCTATTAAAAAAATAGGCTTTTATATATTACATTACATTGCTTATATTATATTATATTATATTATATTATATTATATTATATTATATTATATTATATTATATTATATTATATTATATTATATTATATTATATTATATTATATTATGTAATTACGCCTATCATTGTGTAGCCTTACTGTGTTGCTTTAGAGATCTAAAAAAGAACTATAAGACGAATAATCCCCTTCCTTCTTCAATACTTTTCTTGTAACTCTCAGGATAAATAACACAAGGCTATAATTCAATTACCAAAGTGAAACTCTTCAGTAATATGATTATTTTCAGTTGTGTAGTCTACTCTTTTTATGGTGGGTATAGACTATTGTATATTTGAGCATTTTTGAAGTGGGTATACTGTATATTTGTGCTATTCTAAATGATGCACCTATCAATTTTAAGTGGATAGGCTGTAGGCCTACTGAAATCCCTGACATTTTTAAGTGGGTATACTCCGTATAGGCTGCCTGCGTTCTGCGTAGACTACACCTCTGATTAGGCTATTTTACTCACACTATTTGGTGTTGGGGTGCACTGGTGAGTTTATCCCCTCTGTGGACAGAGGCGGACTTTCAATTAGGCATACCTAGGCAATTGCCTAGGGCCCCGACCTTATCTGCCCTCCACAGAGGCCCCAAATGTCACACCAGTCGTGGTAGACATGCAAAAAAAGCAGGCCTGATATTAATGTGTCACTTATGTAAAGTAATCAAAGATCTAGGTATATGTGACAAAACCCTTGACTGGCACCAAAACACCCAATTTTACGTCTATATAATGACTTTTGAGGGCCCCATGTTTATATTTTGCCTTGGGCCCCAAAATGGCTAGATCCGCCCCTGTCTGTGGCCCATAAGTCAGCAGCCGCTCTAGGTACGGCCTTGCACAGCCCCCAGCAGGGGAAAAACAACTCCAGGGGTACATTCCAATATGACACCTTGCCTCCTCCACTTGTGCTTGTGGCCTCGCTCCGCCTCCTGGCCCCTCCTCCGTGGAGGAAACAAATAAGTTTCCCCGCTGTCAGCCTAGCCAAAACAACTTTTGGTAGACTTTTTTTCATTCACCATCCAGTTTGCAAGTGAGAAAATGACTTTACAATTGAGCTTTTGCGAGATATTGAAATATAATGCTGTTGACAGTGATGTCATCATGATTAGACCTACTTCCTGGTAGAGGCCACAAGCACAAGTGGAGGACGCAAGGTCGCATATTGGAACGCACTCCAGGTGTCTGTCCATTGGTATTTGTAGGGAGGCAGAGAGTCCAGACATTGCTGTTGCCAGATGTGTCTGATCAAATCCCGCCCAAAAGGTTCTCAAAACCGCCAAAATGCGCTTAATTCCGCCCAATTTCAACCAATTACATTGATTTCTATGGACACAAAACTGCAGAAAAAAACACCAAATGGCCAATTTTTCCCGTTTTTACCCGCAGACGGCCATCCCAAGTAGCCCAATTGGGCAGGTAACCGCCCAATCTGGCAACACTGCCATTGCTTGTCCTCCAAGGAGAGATAAATTGGTCCTGTCGCTATAGCAGGGCGCCGAAAGAAAGATAAGATTCTTTGTTTTGGGTAGGCACAGACATTCTTTTACTGCTCTGCCGGGATTCTCATGTGACGGGCAGCAGCACATTTCACATGCAGTTGAAGTTCAAGCAACCTAGCTTCCAAGCCTACAAGATTCGCACGGAGTGCAACGCCTAGAAAACTTTTCTGGTGCTGTCAATTACTCACACAAGCGCCATGGTCGGATTTCCTGCATTACTGGAGCACTGAATCTGAAAAAAAGACGACTGATCACGACTCCCGAGGTAAGATGGACCGCTGGCCACATTAATTTAATAGCCTACTCGGCAGTGGTGTAGTCTACGTAGATCGCGGGTATACGGAGTATAGGCTTACCCACTTCTAAATTTCAGGGATTTCTGTATACCCTCTTAAAATTGATTGATCCATTATTTTGAATAGCACAAATATATACAGTATACCCACTTCAAAAAATGCTGAAATATACAGTATACCCACTTCAAAAAATGCTGAAATATACAGGCTATACCCACCATAAACAGAAGACTACACCACTGATACTCGGCTGCTACAGTCCATCACCTCGCCAATTACTCACACGCTTGCCCAAGTGGCCATAAACTGCCGGAATATGCCTGCAACAACATGTCATCATCCATTGCGTATACATAGTGACGCGCTGATTTGAACCCACTATCGCGTGTCTCCAATAGGCCTACGCCTTTTCAAGTTAAGGCGCTCTCCACAGCGCCCTGTAACAGGTTTGGTTTAGGGATGGTTTTGGTTTAGGCACAATAAGTGACACAGTGGACACTTTATATGTTGATGTTTGTGTGTGTGTGTGTGAGAGAGAGAGAGAGAGAGAGAGAGAGAGAGAGAGAGAGAGAGAGAGAGAGAGAGAGAGAGAGAGAGAGAGAGAGAGAGAGAGAGAGAGATGCCTTGGCAAAATGTATGTAACAGTGAGCTACTTATGGTTATTTTATGTGTAAGTATGTGAGTAATGTCTAGTGGTCAATGTCTTCATTTATGTCTGTTACTGGTTCTACGTTTCGAGTGCGCGTTTGGCAAACGCAAAATGTCAATTATCAGGGTTTTTTTTTTTAAATAAATGACCTAGATGTTTCCATAGTGTATACATTTAAATTTCCAAACAAACAAATTGATAGCTTAATCTTAAATCATTTGATAAATACTCTTATGAAAGGTAACATTTACTTGATTTTTTTGTCAACAGTGTTATGGACAAATACTATGTCATTTCAAACATATATAAAAATACTACACAGTTGAAACATACGTTTGAAAGTGCTTATATCCCTTAAAAATAATGTTGTCATTAATTTGTGCAACTGAAAATGTGATTGTTGAGCTTCATAAGTAGGATTTTATGATTCACTGTGATACAGGCTAGCACATTTTTCATTATAAATCCCTGTAACGTCTGATTTGAATTTACAAACCCCAACTCCGATGAAGTTGGGACGTTTGGTAAACAGTGAATAAAATCAAAATGCTATCATTTTCAAAACATTCAATCTATTCATTAGATGGAGAGTAGTGAAAAGACAACATATTAAGTGTTAAAACCGAGAAAAAATATTGTTTTGGGGGACATATGTACTCATTTCTAATTTGATAAATCCAACACGTCTCAAAAGAGTTGGGACGGGGATCAGTGAAATTTAGTAAAAATCCAAATAAGATAAAACAACAAAGAAGAACATTTCAAAATGAATTGTACTGATGGACAATATAGGTGTCCAGGTATAAGATCATCACAGAGAGGCTGAGTCACTCAGAATTAAAGATGCAAAGGGAATAATTACCATAGTTATTACATATATTTTTGAATTCCCTTTGATTTACCACGATTGAGTGTATATAAGACATATTTTTGTTAATAAAATCATTGTATAGGTTCATGACATCATGAAATATATATTGGCTGTAGTCTCACTCTAATTCCTGGAGTGCTAGAGCTATTGAAAATTGACCATATTAAGAATGCTTAATGCATGAAAATGACACAGGGGTTTAACATTCTCCTAAGCACCTGAGCTCACTTGAAATAGACCCAGAAGACATGGGAAACTGTCCTTTGCTTACAGAAGTCAGCAGAAGTTGTAGAAGTCCATTCTTTTTGACAATAATAGAGCATTGCACATCCTGTGCTACAGTGAAAATGGACCATCCAACTTGTGTTAGTGCTAGCTTCAAAAGTCAGCCTCCATGATGGCATGCGGATGCAGTAGTGCATTGGTTAAGATGTTCTCACTCATCTGTAGAGTTAAATACAGTGCTGAATGGTATAAATGGGTTTTAAACAGCATGAAAAGCCACTCATGCATTATATTTTGAAGGGAGATCTTCGATTACTGCCACATAGTAAGGTCAAATTGCATTCTCTACTATGTTTTAACAGTTTGGCTCCATCATAAGGACCAGCATGTGATAAAATGGTGGGTTTTTGGTCAAGACCTGTCACACTGTAAGCACTACAGAAAGGAAAACATTGCAAAACATGACAAGGAATACACCCACCATTTAAGCTGGTGAAATCATGTCCAAGATAGGAATTAACACTGTTTTTTATATAAAATCATCTCATCGGTTAATGTATTTAACTGTTAAGTGTTGTCTTTTGTTTTGTTTTTAGTCTTCCTCGACATTTGCTGCCATTTATTGTCCCCGTCCCAACTCTTTTGAGACGTGTTGGATTTCTCAAATTAGAAATGAGTACATATGTCCCCCAAAACAATATTTTTTCTCGGTTTTAACACTTAATATGTTGTCTTTTCACTATTCTCCATCTAATGAATAGATTGAGTGTTTTGAAAATGATAGCATTTTGATTTTATTCACTGTTTACCAAATGCCCCAACTTCATCGGAGTTGGGGTTAGTAGTCACCCTCCTTACACAAGACTTCCTTCTCCAGAAATAATCCCTAGTGTCTGTTCATAGGATTTTTCCAACACATAAGGGATCAATAGCACAAAAACACTTTCAAAACAGTCAACCGTGTTACTCAACTGTGTTACGGTCGACAGTGCAGGGGAACAAGTCTGCACAGAGCAGACAAACCCATCTCCCTAGAACACAAATTATTTTGTTTGTTTGTCTGTCAATATGGAGATAAATGGGCAAAAACATATGTCACAGGTGTGGGGCGCGCGTTAGAAGGACAACACACAGCTGTGTGGTAACAAATATATTTTACATTGACCTACTTTTCTGACTGAAACATTTGGAAGTAGATTAAATTGATGGTGTTAGTGCAACACTTGCTCATGGTGTTATGTATCTGTTATAGAACGTATTCCTCTGCACCTAATATGAGGATGATCGATCGTGCTCCTGTTTTAAAGTTGATATTTAAAGTTGATGTTTGCAGGCTGGTGGTGGATGAGAAATCAGATTGAGATCTGCTCCTGTGTAGCATTGTGCTCCTGTTTAAAGGGACACTGTGCAGGAAATGGTCAAAGAAGGTACTGCAACTATGCTGCTCATTGCAACTGGGTTGCCTATTGCCAAATTTGATCTTTTCATGGAAGTTTACTGAGTAATAAACTAATTAGTTCTATTATGGCCCAAGTACAGTCAGTTTTGCATCTAAAAATGGCTATTTCTGGAAATTCAAAATGGCGGACCATGGAGAAAATCCCCCTTTTCATGTATGTAAAGTGTTTAAAGCTGTTGTTTCATGTTTTTGTTTTGCAGGTCTTCCCACCTGCTAATGCCTGGCTTACAATAATGGCATCCCAACCTCTAATGTCAGTGAAGGAGGAGCCAGAAGAAGATGACTTTGATGACTTTCTATACTCTTATATACGTGCACATCCAATAGAGGATGAGAAGCCTAAATTGGAACAAAACTTTAAAACTGAAATGTATGAGTCGCCTACAGTTCCTGAGCCAGACTTCATGAGGATCTTTATTAAAGAAGAAGAAGAGGAAGAGGAGGAACAGGAAGAGGAGGAGTTTGGACATTACAGCCAAGATGCATCTTCAGCAGAAAGTAAGCCAAGTTGGTATGAATTTCCATAAACTCAATCATTTAATTTCAAGTCATTTTTTTTGCACGTGTGCTATTTTGTGGTGCATTTAGACAGGATAAGAAAAAGTCTGTGATTTACTCAATCGACAGACATTGTGACCGGAAAAAACTCAACTACATCATAGAGACATTGCTATGACACAGGCCCTGTTAACCTGTGTGAAGTTGGCACCCCATGTTGAAAATCTGATTTAAAGCATTTTGGTTCGATTGTGCATCGTTTGTGCACAATTGTGCAGGAAAAATGAGCGTTTGTGCACAAACCCTCTTTAAGATATTTACATTTTAAGAGGTTGGTGACCTTAGGTCACTCAGCACCCCATTAACTTCCAAATGACTCAAAAATGGTTGGAATCGATTGTTCTTCGTTTGTGCACGTTTGTGCAGGCATAATTAATGTTTGTGCACAAACCATTTTTTAGTTATTTAACTTTTAATTTTTTGAAAGTAGGTCACTCAGCACCCCGTCAACATCCAAATGACTCGAAAATGGTTGGAATCGTTTGTGCTTAGTTTGTGCACGTTTGTGCAGGAAAAATTAACGTTTGTGCACAAATCGTTTTTATGCTATTTAACTTTTAATTTTTCGAAAGTAGGTTACTCAGCACCCCGTCAACCTCCAGACTGATCCTCCATTGAGGCAGTCGTTCATATAGGTGGTGGGCCCAGTCTCATATCTTGTCAGTTCGTTGGTGTTAACGAGTGGCAACTTTATATTTGCTTATATAACCCCCTGACAACCCATTAATCAATATTTTGGCTGCTGCCATCCTCAAAACTTGCACATTGATTTATAAAAATGACAACATAAACTAGCCGACCGAGTGACGTCACGTCAATGCAAAGTCAACGAGGCAGAATACAGCTAGCGCGTGCATGCTACCCGGAACCGTCAGATTTCATGGCAAAAAGTTACAAGTTGGGGGGTAAGTGGGCTTACTTGTTGTATACATGCAAAAAAAAAATCTCAAACTTTCAGAAGTGCTCTTTTTCGCTGTTAGTGTTCGACTGTCTGACCATCATTGGGCAACGAGAGATAAATGTCAAAAAGAGGACAGGTCTGTTCCCTCAAAGCAATAGAGCAATGAGGTGACGGGGGTAGATCAATTCGCCAAATAACTACAGTGCCTTCAAAAAGTCTACACACCCCTCCTCAAATGTCAGGTTTTTGTGATGTAAAAAATGACCGAAAGACAAATTAATTCACAGCTTTTTCCACCTTCAATCTAAACTATTAACCTGTACAATGCAATTGAGAAACAAGCATAAAGCTTTAAAGGGAAACAATAGAAAATAAAAAACTTCAATTAACATGGTTGCATAAATATACACATCCTTAAATTAATACTTAGTTGCAGCACCTTTGGGCTTGTCTGGGCTATTCCAAAACCTCAATCTTATTCTAGTGAAGCCATGCTTTTGTAGACTTAGGCGTGTGCTTGGAGAAATTGTCGTTCTGAAAGATTAGTTCCTCTGCATCTGTTAAAGTACAGACAGGAAGACCCAATTGCAGTTCAGAGATTTTATTTTTTTATCACAGGAATCCAACGAAAGATTTGCAGTCCAAAAACAGTTAACAAAAAAGGGGTAACGCTCAGAAGATTCAAAAAGGGCAAAAATGAAAAACCCCAGTATCGGTTGGCAAAGTCTTCAAGAAAAAACAAAACTCAAAAGTTGCATAAGCACAGTCCATGAAAATCTTCAAAAAAAACTCAGGTCACAAAATTCTCCAGACAGAAAAAAACTCAAAAGGCTGCCAGAGAGTCTAGGCAGTTCCAAAAAAGTCACAATAAAAGATCTTCACCAAAAATTCCAGAAAATAGCAAAAACAAGGAGCATGGTAAAAACTGAAAATTTCACAGGAAAAGAGCACTTACGAACTGGTGCACACTCGGGAAGGGACAGAACAGTCTGACACGTGGCAAAGGGTGAGCAGGGCTTAAGTAGGGGGAAATGAACAAACAATGAAGGTGATGATAACTCTTAATCCGATCTATTTAAATCGCATTTATTAAATCAGACTTAAAAGCATCATGTAACCGTAGCCAATGAAGGTGATGCCAATGAGGGGCAGGTGGCAAACAATCAACAATCATGAGGGGAAACAAAAACAAAAGCACATGGGCAATGCAGTACACAAATGGATCACTAGAGGGCAGGCACAAATGTAAACAAAAGGTGACAGGTGGAGACAGACTGTGACAGTACTCCCCCCCCCAAAGACGCCCCTTGGCGTCTCTAAGATGCAGAAAGTCTTTGGCGCTTGAAGTCAGCAATGAGCGAGGGGTCCAAGATCTGACGAGCCGGGATCCAGCACCTCTCCTCAGGGCCGTAGCCTTCCCAGTCCACAAGGTACTGGAGACCCCGGCCCCTCCGTCTGACATCCAACAGACGACGCACAGTGAATGCCTCTGCGCCATCAACTAACCGGGGAGGTGGGGGGGCAGGTTGGGCAGGGTGCATGGGGCTGGTGATGAAGGGCTTAATCTTGGACACATGAAAGGTGGGATGGATGCGGCGAAGGGGAAAAGGGAGCTTGAGCCGGACTGCAGAGCGGCTGATGACCCTGGCGATTGGGAAGGGGCCAATAAAGCGGGGGGAAAGCTTACGGGACTCTGTTTTGAGGGGGAGGTCTTGGGTTGACAGCCAAACGCGCTGCCCTTGGCGGTAACGGGGTGCTTGTGAACGGTGCTTGTCAGCCTGCCTTTTCATTCTGGAGGAAGTGCGGAGTAGAGCAGAGCGGGTAAGCCTCCATGACCGCCGGCAACGGCGGACGAAGGCCTCAGCGGAGGGGACCCCCACTTCTCTCTCCTGGTCCGGGAAGAGTGGTGGTTGGTAGCCCAGGGAGCACTCAAATGGGGACCGGCCAGTGGAGGAGGAGATGTGGGAATTGATGGCGTACTCTGCCCACGGCAACTGCTCACTCCAGGTGGTAGGGTTCTGGGAGGCCAAACATCGCAGCACTGTCTCCAACTGCTGATTGGCCCGCTCGGTCTGGCCATTTGTCTGCGGGTGAAAACCAGAGGACAGACAGACAGAAGCACCCAACAATTTGCAAAAAGCCCTCCAGAAACTAGAGGTAAATTGGGGACCCCTATCAGAAACCACCTCAGAGGGCAGTCCATGCAGTTTAAACACATGCTGTATCATTATTTTGGCAGTGTCTTTAGCAGATGGTAAGCCAGTAAGGGGTATAAAATGTACTGCTTTAGAAAAGCGATCAACCACAGTGAGGATTGTATTGTTACCAGCAGACTGGGGCAAACCCGTGACGAAGTCGATGGAAATGTGGGACCAGGGCCTCTTCGGAACAGGTAAGGGTTGTAGCAGTCCCGCAGGTGGGCGTGTAGAGGTCTTGTTTTGGGAACAGATGGGACAAGAGGCGGCAAAGGCCTTGGCGTCCTCTTTCAGGGTGGGCCACCAGAAACGCCGGGAGATGAAGCTGAGAGTGCGGTCGGATCCAGGGTGACAGGAGAGTCGTGACGAGTGGCCCCACTGCAGTACCTGAGAGCGGACAGAGGTAGGAACAAAAAGAAGGTTAGATGGACACTGACTGGGGCTCGGTCTACGACCCTGGGCAGAGATGACCACAGACTCAATGTCCAGCTGCGCCGCCCCGACAATGCGATTTAAGGGCAGGATGGTGTCTGCCTCTGTGGAATCTTCATCTGTGCTGAAGAGTCTGGACAGGGCATCAGGCTTCACGTTCTTGTGGCCAGGGCGGTAGGACAGGGTGAAGTCAAATCTTGCAAAGAACAATGACCAGCGAGCCTGACGAGGGTTGAGTCTCTTTGCAGAGCGGAGATACTCGAGGTTACGGTGATCTGTCCAGACGAGGAAGGGTTCGCTGGCCCCTTCCAGCCAATGCCTCCATTCTTCCAGGGCCAGCTTTACCGCCAACAGCTCCCGGTCCCCGATGCTGTAGTTCTGTTCTGTAGGAGTGAGGCGGTGAGAAAAAAAGGCACAGGGATGAACCTTGTTGTCCTTGGCAGATCGTTGCGAAAGCACGGCTCCCACACCGACATCAGAGGCATCGACTTCCACGATAAACTGCCGAGCAGGGTCAGGATGGACTAAAACTGGGGCTGAGGTGAAACGTCGTTTCAGGACCTGGAATGCATTCTCAGCTGCAGGGGACCAGTTGAACTTGACCTTGGAGGAGGTTAAGGCAGTGAGAGGAGCTGCCAGGGAGCTGTAACTTCGTATGAAGCGCCGGTAAAAGTTGGCAAACCCCAGAAAGCGCTGAAGTTCACGACAGGATGAAGGAGTTGGCCACTCCACCACTGCCCTGATCTTGGTGCAGTCCATCTTCAGTGTCCCGGCTGAGACCACGTATCCAAGGAAGCCCATGGTGTTGCGATGGAATTCGCATTTCTCAGCTTTGACGAAGAGCTGGTTCTTGAGTAGTCTTTGGAGGACTCTGCGGACATGTGAAGAGTGCTCAGAGAGAGTCCTGGAGAAAATAAGAATGTCATCCAAAAAGACAAAAACAAACTGGTTAATCATGTCCCTCAGCACATCATTCACTAATGACTGGAAGACGGCAGGGGCATTGGTCAGTCCAAAAGGCATCACTAGATATTCATAGTGGCCGGAGGCGGTGTTGAAGGCCGTCTTCCACTCATCCCCTTCTCGAATGCGGACTAGATGGTAGGCGTTTCTCAGGTCAAGCTTAGTGAACACAGTTGCCTCTTGCAGTAACTCAAAGGCGGAAGACATTAAAGGAAGGGGGTACCTGTTTTTGACGGTTATGTCATTGAGGCCTCTGTAGTCAATACAGGGTCGGAGTGAACCATCCTTCTTCCCAACGAAGAAAAATCCGGCACCCGCTGGAGAGGAGGAGGGCCTGATGATGCCTGCTGCCAGAGATTCTTGGACATATTTAGTCATGGCCTCAGTTTCAGGACGAGATAGGGAATACAGTCGCCCTCTAGGAGGGGATGTTCCAGGGAGCAGATCAATTGCACAATCATAGGGGCGATGTGGGGGTAGAGAAGAGGCTCTTGACTTACTGAAAACTGCCTTGAGGTCCAGATATTCAGACGGGACAGCTGAGAGATCCGGGAACTCCTCCGCTGGAGTGGAGACAGGTGGTGGTGTCTGTGCCTGGAGGAGACATTGGGAATAGCAGAGGGGGCTCCAGCCCACAATTAGTTTAGTGGCCCAGTCAATGTGAGGATTATGCTTAACTAGCCAGGGGTGGCCAAGAACTATAGGGGCATGAGGAGAGTCAATGACATAAAAGGCCAACAGTTCATGGTGATTACCGGAAAGGCATAGACTCACCGGTACGCTGACATGCGTGATGTTGGCTAGCCGTCGACCATCCAATGCATTTGCCACCAGTGGTCTTTGAAGGGCAGTTGTGGGTAATTGCAGCTGGTTCAAAAGGGTGGAGTCAATGAAGTTCGCCTCAGCCCCCGAATCCACTAGAGCCAGTAGTTGTTGTTGGAGGCTGCCAAAGCTCAAGGTGGCCGGGAGGAGAGTACGTTGCATGGAGGAGGGTGTTATGGGCGTCACACTCACCAGTACCCCTCTAGCTACTGGCGAGCGTTGGATTTTACTGGGCAGGTAGCGATGAAGTGATCTGGTTGGCCACAGTACAGACAGGATCCAGTGGTCATCCGTCTCTGTCTCTCAGCGGGGGTCAGACGGGCACGGTCCACTTGCATTGGTTGTGGGTCGGAAGAGCTGGTGGTTGGCTGAGGGGTGACCATGTCGCTGGTGGGTCTGGGACGAATGGAGAAGAATCTTCTACCAGGGTGCTGTTGTAGCCTAGTGTCAATTCTGATGGCTAGGTCGATCAGCTCCTCGCAGGTCGATGGAAGATCATGTGACACCAGCTCATCCTTGATCTCATCCGATAAGCCGTTCAAGAAGATATCAAAGATGGCCCCTGCGTTCCAGGAAGTGGATGTTGCCAGGGTCTGGAAATCAATGGCGAACTCGGAAACAGACCGGCGACCCTGACGCATGTGTAGCAGTTCTCTTGCAGCTTCATGGCCATGTTTAGAACGGTCAAAGACCCTCTTCATCTCTTCACAGAACCCACGGAAATCCTCGCAGACAGGTGATTCCACCTCCCATAGTGCTGTTCCCCATTCCCTGGCTCGCCCAGAGAGTTGAGTGAGAACATAAGCCACTTTAGCTTGGTCAGAAGGGAAGGTGGCAGGTTGAAGTTGGAAAATGAGTGAGCACTGGGTAAGAAAAGAACGGCAGGTGCCAGGCTCACCAGAATACTTCTCGGGTGGGGGTAGACGAGGCTCATGGGCAGCTGCAGGTGTGGAAGAGGAAGCTGAACGTGATAGCTGCAGAGGCTGAATTTGAGCAGCCAGGTTTCGGACACTTGCAGCTACAGAGTCCAGCTGGGTGGAGTGTCTGCCAAGCATTGCTCCTTGTTGTTCGAGGGCGCTCCTCAGCTGCTGCTGGTCTGCTGGGTCCATCTTGGTCAGACTGTACTGTTAAAGTACAGACAGGAAGACCCAATTGCAGTTCAGAGATTTTATTTTTTTATCACAGGAATCCAACGAAAGATTTGCAGTCCAAAAACAGTTAACAAAAAAGGGGTAACGCTCAGAAGATTCAAAAAGGGCAAAAATGAAAAACCCCAGTATCGGTTGGCAAAGTCTTCAAGAAAAAACAAAACTCAAAAGTTGCATAAGCACAGTCCATGAAAATCTTCAAAAAACTCAGGTCACAAAAATCTCCAGACAGAAAAAAAAAACTCAAAAGGCTGCCAGAGAAAAAAGTCCAGGCAGTTCCAAAAAAGTCACAATAAAAGATCTTCACCAAAAATTCCAGAAAATAGCAAAAACAAGGAGCATGGTAAAAACTGAAAATTTCACAGGAAAAGAGCACTTACGAACTGGTGCACACTCGGGAAGGGACAGAACAGTCTGACACGTGGCAAAGGGTGAGCAGGGCTTAAGTAGGGGGAAATGAACAAACAATGAAGGTGATGCCAATGAGGGGCAGGTGGCAAACAATCAACAATCATGAGGGGAAACAAAAACAAAAGCACATGGGCAATGCAGTACGCAAATGGATCACTAGAGGGCAGGCACAAAAGTAAACAAAAGGTGACAGGTGGAGACAGACTGTGACAACATCTTCACCTTTCTACCAGGGGGGCGACGGTTTTGTGCCACTACCACGGCACCTGTCGGAATTTTCATAATTCCCTCCTCCCTAATGAAGGCCCCAGTTACAGCTGAAGAAAAACAGCACAAAAGAACAATGCTGCCACCACCATACTTCATGTTAGGTATGGTGTTATTGCGGTGATGTTTTGCGCCAAACATACCATTTTGAATTATGATAAAAAAGTTCCATCTTGGTGAGGTAAATTTTGCAAAAAATACTTCTGTAATCTCCCAAATGCATGTGGGAAGATGTGTTATGGTCAGGTGAAACTGAGGTTGAACATTTTGGACATAATTCCAAAAGGTATTTTTGGCACAAAACATCACAGAAGTGACACCATACCTAACATGAAGTATGGTGGTGGCAGCATTGTTCTTTTGTGCTCTTTTTCTTCAGCTGTAACTGGGGCCTTCATTAGGGAGGAGGGAATTATGAAAATTTCCACAGGGGCCGTTGGTAGTCGCACAAAATCTTTGGCCCCCTGGTTTAAAGGTGAAGATGCAGAGGAACTAATCTTTCAGAACGACAATTTCTCCAAGCACACGCCTAAATCTACAAAAGAATGGCTTCACCAGAATAATATTGAGGTTTTGGAATGACCCAGACAAGCCAAAGGTGCTGCAACTAAGTATTAATTTAAGGGTGTGTATATTTATGCAACCATGTTAATTGCAGTTTTTTATTTTCTATTGTTTCCATTTAAAGCTTTATGCTTGTTTCTGAATTGCATTGTACAGGTTAATAGTTTAGATAGAAGGTGGAAAAAGCTTTAAATTTATTTGTCTTTCTGACATTTTTTTACATCACAAAAACCTGACATTTGAAGAGGGGTGTGTAGACTTTTTGAAGGCACTGTATGTGCCAGTAAAGTAATGCAAGCTGTGTTATTTTTTCCAGTAATAGGAAAATGGTCAGGAATGAAATGCCTACGTTGTTTCAATGATTAGGTGAATTATCTGCCTATGAAAAAAGCCCAATATGCGGATAAATATTCCTGTTTCAACTTTGAGGGGCGGAGACTTCCCATTGACTGTGCATTATGTGACGTCACCCCCAGTCTTTTTTATTTTCGTTATTTTTTAATACCAACGTGCAACTTTTCAGCGTGGCAACAGCCAGAATATTGCTTTACATATTGTCAGGAGGTCTTATCCTCCTGACTACCAGGGGAAAAAAAGTTCAAAAATCTTTGGGTTTTTTTACTCCCCCAATTGTTTGAAGGCAAAAAATGAGATTGACAACATTTTTTTCGAATTTTTATTTTTTATTTTAAAGATTTAATGTGTCCATTACAGTGGACATTGGAAGGCCGTACATTGAAAATGTACCTTAATTGCTATCAATCAATCTGGATGAAAAAGCATAACAATCAGTTTAATAATTAGTAAATTTGAGCATTTATGAGTTTACAATGAGTGTTTTATTGGTTTGAGGTGGAAACTGGATGTGTCTGTGACCATTATCATTCATGCAGGTCATCTCAAGTCAAAGCAATTTTGTTTTAAGCAACTGGACTTGCAGTTGAAGCTTGAATGACATGTGGTCCCTCAACTGAGAACTTTCACCAGAGTTGACTAATTTTACAGTTCTGATGTGTGAAATATGGGTTATTATCTCTGGAACCAACATGTGTCATGTCTATAGGATTAATTTAGTCTTAATTTAATTTTTGGTTGAAATATTGTCCTGCAAAGTTCAGACACACATCAGAGTCATGCTCCACATGGGGCGACAAATGCATCAATAGGGAACGTTCTGCTTGTTCTGATTCTACTTTTCCTTCTTGAAATGAATCCTAAGAGGTCTCTGAATCTTCAGCATCTTCCTCAAACATCACATCTAGGATTATTTATCAATAATATGCTGTAAAGTGTCTTTCCTTCTGATTCTGATTCTGACTTTCTGAGAAGAAAAATACTAACAAAATGGAAGATGTCACTACCAATGTCCATTTTAGAGGACATTTCTTTAACGCCTAAATATGGGAATTAAATAATGTTACATTCATTTAGAAATGGTTTAATTATGCTCTGAAGAGATTGAAATAACATATAAAGCTGATGTTTTAAGACAATAATTGCCCACTTTAAAGTATTATGCATTTACTTTCCCTTTAGCCAAAAGCGGCCTATTTTTAATGGACACCATTTTCCTTGCAAAGAAATAGAAAGTTCCCAAAACCCCACCCCTACACACATGGTATCATTGGAAAGCTCTGAATGTCCTCTTCAAAGACCATTGGGAGTTAGCACAGTAGTGTGTATGGGGTGGGAGATATTGCGGTTTACAAATGTCCTCTAGAGAGGACAAAAATGAACTGCTGGTAGTCAGGAGGATATTAGAAAAATCAAGTTGCCACTCGAGAGTGAGAACGAAACTCGTTTTCTAAAGAAGCTACGAAATCTAGCCCACCGTCTAATATGCAAACTAGGGAGGCGGAGCACTCGGAGGGTCACAGGTAGCCTCAAAATGAATGGCAGTGAACGAGAAGCCAGCGCATTGAAGGATAAAACTTGCTGTTTTGAACTTGTAATCGTCTGGGGAAACTTCCTTCAAAGTTCACAGCCCACCTCGTGAATTCAGGGAAATGACAAAAAAGTGGGACAAACATACATACATCCAGATGACCACGAGCACTTGAAGAATTCACAGTCCCCCCCCCCTTTTTTTTAGTTATTTAACTTTTAATTTTTTGAAAGTAGGTCACTCAGCACCCCATCAACTTCCAAATGACTCAAAAATGGTTGGAATTGTTTGTGCTTCGTTTGTGCATGTTTGGGCAGGCAGAAATAAAGTTTGTGTACAAACCGTTTTTATGCTATCTTACTTTTACTGTTTTCGAAATCGTTTGTGCTTCATATTTGTTTGTGCTTCATGTTTGTTGCCATCATGTGATTGGCTGACATCAATGAGAAGTTGGAAAGGTGTGCCTAAAAAATTGGCCATTGAGTGCAGATGTTGGCCTATGCACATTATTTTCTTGTGTACAATATGCCATGCTTAATGATTATATGGATTTTCTGCTTTTTTGTATTATTGCCATGTTTCTTTATGGATGCTATACATAGAAATGATCTGAGCAGGAAAAGAAACAGCACTTTATCTGAACGAATATGTAAGACAAAATGTCTTGCAACTATGTTGTATTGTATATGTATTGTTATTGAGTTGATTTCTTTTGTGAATTGGCTTACCTGAGGGAGGGGCTGTTAGTTAATAATGGCTCAGAGCCTCAGTGTTGAGTTGAGCAGCATAGGAGACGGTTGTGTCTCAGAATTGATATGGAAGTAGTTGCGCAGAAGCTGTTGAGCTGTAGTCTGGCACTCTTGCCAATTTTGTTTCATGACTTTGATCCTCTTTGTTTTGCTCATTTTGGAAGCCCTGTGAATGCATGCAGTTTTAAGAAAAAATGAAAAAGAAGGAAAATAATAAAAAATCTTGTCCCTTGCGAAGAAAACTGTCTCTTGTCCACTCCGTCGCTGGTCGTTCACTGCCATTCATTTTGAGGCTGCCTATTTTGCATATGAACCGACTGCCTCAATGGAGGATCAGTTTGGAGGTTGACGGGGTGCTGAGTGACCTACTTTCGAAAAATTAAAAGTTAAATAGCATAAAAACGATTTGTGCACAAACGTTAATTTTTCCTGCACAAACGTGCACAAACGAAGCACAAACGATTCCAACCATTTTCGAGTCATTTGGATGTTGACGGGGTGCTGAGTGACCTACTTTCAAAAAATTAAAAGTTAAATAACTAAAAAATGGTTTGTGCACAAACATTAATTTTGCCTGCACAAACATGCACAAACGAAGCACAATCCATTCCAACCATTTTTGAGTCATTTGGAGGTTAATGGGGTGCTGAGTGACCTAAGCTCACCAACCTCTTAAAATGTAATTATCTTAAAGAGGGTTTGTGCACATTTTGCCTGCACAATCGTGCACAAACGATGCACAATCAAACCAAAATGCTTTTAATCAGATTTTCAACATATGGGGTGCCAACTTCACACAGGTGCCCTGTTAAGGTCTAACAAGGCAAAGGGGTTTAACTTCCATGGTGCCAATACTGCTGGGTGGCACTGTAAAAATAACAAATATGTAGATGAAACTATATTGTAGAGAGGAGTTTTGCATAAAAATGAAATTACAGGTAGACATGTCCAGTCTATTAGTCACATCCAGTGCTCTTAAAGGGACACTGTGTGAGATTTTTAGTTGTTTATTTCCAGAATTCCTGATACCCATTAATGTTACCTTTTTCATGAATACTTAATACCACAATCAAATTATAAGTATTCATCATGACATCAGAAATAGCCATTTTCAGCTGCAAAAATGACTGTACTTGGGCCATACTAGAAAATATTAGTTTATTACTTAGTAAACGTTAATGAAAAGATCAAATTTGGCAATATGCAGCCCAGTTTCAATGAGCAGCATAGTACCTTTTTTGCCCATTTCCTGCAGAGTGTACCTTTAATTAACTTTTTTCACTCCCAGCCAAAATGGTTATTGATGTTACACTTCGAAGAGGGGATGTCTGCGCTTCAGCCTTGGTGGTGCTCACCGTCGAGGACAGCAGTATAAAGACAATCTGGGCTACTTCACAGTGACTAGACCCAGAGATGACTGGAGCACTCAGCAACTTGTTTTAGAGGTTTTTTATTATTTTGGTGCACAAAATGACTGACGTTTCGGCGCACCTGCGGACTGGACTCTGAGGAAGGCGCAGGTGCGCCGAAACGTCAGTCATTTTGTGCACCAAAATAATAAAAAACCTCTAAAAAAAAAGTTGCTGAGTGCTCCAGTCATCTCTGGGTCTAGTCACTGTGAAGTAGCACAGCTTGTCTTTATACGGTAATTATTGATGTTAATTTTACTAGCCAAACACACTCTCACTAATGGGTCAAAGTGGCTTTTCTTTTCTACCAGCCAAATGGATGTTTTTTTATACCAGCATTTGGCAGGCTGACTGGTGTTAATTTAGAGCCCTGGTCACATCTATTGGTGTAATGTAGTGACTATGCCCAGAGATTTAAGAGAAGGGCAGTCATGGGTGAGCGGTTAGGGTGTCAGACTTGCATCCCAGAGGTTGCCGGTTCGACTCCCGACCCGCCAGGTTGGTGGGGGGAGTAATCAGCCAGTGCTCTCCCCCATCCTCCTCCATGACTGAGGTACCCTGAGCATGGTACCGTCCCACCGCACTGCTCCCCATGGGGCGCCACTGAGGGCTGCCCCCTTGCACGGGTGAGGCATAAATGCAATTTCGCTGTGTGCAGTGTTCACTTGTGTGCTGTGGAGTGCTGTGTCACAATGACAATGGGAGTTGGAGTTTCCCAATGGGCTTTCGCTTTTCGCTTTAATATTTTGTCCCAGTTGACACTCAGAAGGGCCAGGTAGGCCTACTCATAGCCAGGCCGTGGCCTCCTAGTGACCCAACAGCTTCGGCGTTGCTATCAGTCATACGGGAAATACGGGAACATTTTTGGGAAGCAAACAAACAAACTAAGGGAGGCCGTTTGGGAAATGTTGTTTGGGAAATGTTAATTGTTATGCTCTTGGTCAGATGATTCAAGTCGATGATTTTTGTCATGTTTTTGGTACAAGGTGTGTATTAGGGTAAATGTTGAAGGCAGCGCGGGGGGGGGTTGGTTGGGGAGGGATCTGTTGTATGTATTGACTGTCCTCATGTCCACTGCGCCACCGACTTAGAAGAAAGGACAATAAAGACACTACTACTACTAAACAGGCTAGCCTGCTCGCATTCTTACTTATCAGATTTGTATGGCTACATGTTGTCTTCAATACTTTTAACCATCTACAATGTGTAAAAGATATGAGTGATTCAAGCTGAATCATACAATACATCATTGTGTGTGTTCAATGTGTGTAATATTGTCTTAAAAATGTCTTATTTATTTTGTAGGTGATGATCAGAGGATTCAGTCTAATGGAAGACAGTCCACAGAGGGGAAAGGCTACACAGGAAGACAAAATCCTGAGACAGCAAACAAGTTTCAGAGTTTTCACTGTGAAAAGAGTTTTACTGATATGGACAGTTTCAAGAAACACCAGAGGATCCATACAGGAGAAAAGCCATTTGAGTGCTCAGAATGCAGAAAGCGTTTTAGTAGCAAGCAGTACCTCAAGGTACACCAGATGATCCATACAGGGGAAAAGCCATTTGAGTGCTTAGATTGTGGAAAGAGCTTTAGGCAAATTGTCAGTCTCAAGAGACACCAGAGGATCCATACAGGGGAAAAGCCATTTGAGTGCTCTCAATGTGGAAATAGCTTTAGTGAAATGGGCAGCCTTAAGACACACCAGAGGATCCATACAGGAGAAAAGCCATTTGAGTGCTCTCAATGTGGAAAGCGGTTCAGTTGCGTTGGCAGCCTTAAGACACACCAGAGGATCCATACAGGCGAAAAGCCATTTGAGTGCTCAGAATGTGGAAAGAACTTTAGTCAAAAGACACATCTCCAGCGACACCAGAGAATCCATTCAGGGAGAAATACATTTCCATGCTCAGAATGCGGAAAGAACTTTAGTCACATGGGCACTCTCAGGCAACACCAGATGATCCATACAGGGGAAAAGCCATTTACGTGCACTCAATGTGGAAATAGCTTTAGTACCAAGGCTATACTCAAGACACATCAGAGGATCCATACAGGGGAAAAGCCATTTGAGTGCTCAGATTGTAAAAAGACATTTAGTAAAATAGGCAATCTCAAGACTCACCAGAGGGTCCATACAGGGGAAAAACCATTTGAGTGCTCAGAATGCAGAAAGAGGTTTAGTCACATGAGCAGTCTCAAGCAACACCAGATGATCCATACAGGGGAAAAGCCTTTTCAGTGCTCAGAATGCAGAAAGCGTTTTAGTAGCAAGAAGTACCTCAAGGTACACCAGATCATCCATACAGGGGAAAAGCCTTTTCAGTGCTCAGAATGCAGAAAGCGTTTTAGTAGCAAGAAGTACCTCAAGCTACACCAGATGATCCATACAGGGGAAAAGCCATTTGAGTGTTCAGAATGTGGAAAGAGCTTCAGTTGCATTGGCAGCCTTAAGACACACCAGAGGATCCATACAGGAGAAAAGCCATTTGAGTGCTCAGAATGTGGAAAGAACTATAGTCACATGTGCACTCTCAGGCAACACCAGAGGGTCCATACAGGGGAAAAACCATTTGAGTGCCCAGAATGCGGACAGCGTTTTAGTCATATGGGCCATCTCAGGCAACACCAGATGATCCATACAGGGGGAAAGCCATTTACGTGCACTCAATGTGGAAATAGCTTTAGTCAAAAGGCTAAACTCAAGAAACACCAGAGGATCCATACAGGGGAAAAGTCATTTGAGTGCTCAGATTGTAAAAAGACATTTAGTCAAATGGGCAATCTCAAGACTCACCAGAGGGTCCATACAGGGGAAAAACCATTTGAGTGCTCAGAATGCAGAAAGAGGTTTAGTCACATGAGCCGTCTCAAGAAACACCAGATGATCCATACAGGGGAAAAACCATTTGAGTGCTCAGAATGCAGAAAGAGGTTTAGTCATGTGGGCACTCTCAAGCTACACCAGATGATCCATTCAGGGGAAAATCCTTTTCAGTGCTCAGAATGCGGAAAGAGTTATAGTAACAAGGGCCACCTCAAGCAACACCAGCTGATCCATACAGAAGTAAAGCCATTTATGTGCTCAGAATGTGGAAAGAGTTTTAGGTTGAAGATGAAGCTCAAGCGACACCAGATGATCCATACAGGGGAAAAACCATTTGAGTGCTCTCAATGTGGAAAGGCCTTTAGGCAAATGGGCACACTCAAGAAACACCAGAGGATCCATACAGGGGAAAAGCCATTTGAGTGCTCTCAGTGTGGAAAGGCCTTTAGGCAAATGGGCACTCTCAAAAAACACCAGATGATCCATACAGGGGAAAAGCCATTTAAATGCTCACAGTGTGGAAAGGCCTTTAGGCAAATGGGCGCACTCAAGACACACCAGATGATCCATACAGGGGAAAAGCCATTTAAATGCTCACACTGTGGAAAGAGCTTTCGTCACACGAACCATCTAAAGAAACACCAGATGATCCATACAGGGGAAAAACCATTTACAAACCCCAACTCCGGTGAAGTTGGGACATTTGGTAAACTGTGAATGAAATCAAAATGCTATCATTTTCAAAACATTCCATCCAATCATTAGAAGAAGAATATTAAAAAGACAACTTATTGAAGGGACACTGTGTGAGATTTTTAGTTGTTTATTTCCAGAATTCATGCTGCCCATTCACTAATGTTACCTTTTTCATGGATACTTACCACCAGCATCAAATTCGAAGTATTCATTATGACTGGAAAAATTGCACTTTTCATTCATGAAAAAGGGGATCTTCTCCATTGTCCGACATTTTGAATTTCCAAAAATAGCGAATTTTTAGCTACAAAAAAGACTGTACTTGGGCCTTACTAGAAAATATATTTTGTAATACTTAGTGTTAAAACCAAGAAAAATAATATTGTTTTGAGGCACATGTCATTTTGTCATTTTTAATTTGATAATTGCAACACGTCTCAAATAAGTTGGGACAGGGATCAGTGTTAAACATGTTATAAACATCCAAATAAGCTAAAACAACACAAGGAAAATCATTTCAAAATGAATTGTATGAATAATTACCATAGTTATTACATTAAGTGTTGCATTCCCTTTGATTTACCATGATTGTGTGTATATAAGACATATTTTTGTCATTAAAATCATTGTATAGGTTCATGACATCATCAAATATATATTGGATGTAGTCTTACTCTAGCACTCAAGTACAGCTATTGAAAACGTGGCCAGATTAAGAACGCTTCATGTGTGCAAATGATTTTGTGTGTGCGAATGAAGGTTTTAACAGTCACCTATGCACAGTTTCCCATGTCTATTTAGACTTGTGATACACCATATCCAGGTTGCACCACCAGGTGTATCACAACAAGTCTACTTGAAATAGACCCAAAAGACATGGGAAACATGTCATTTGCATACAGAAGTCAAAACATGTCCTTCTGTTTGAAAATAATAGTCTTGCACATCCTGTGCTACAGTGAATATGGACCATCCAACTTGTGTTGTGTTGCGTCGAGTTTGGTGAAAAGTCATGTTACAGCCACCGCGGACCAACAGATTATATCTCATCTGCCTCCCATCTCTTTTTCACAGATTATATCTCATCTTCTCTTTTTCTACATTATTGTGTGTTTGCATTGTGCTGATCTTTTTTTGTTTTGGCTTGCAGTGAATTGTCATTGTCTGTTTGCTTTGAATAAATGTATGCTGCTGTTGAATGTTCATTTCCGTAATAAATTAATTAGTGTCCCTGATAGTCACTATAACAGTTTGTTTCATATGATGATGATGATAATGACAATATGAAAAAAAAAGAAAATGACCATGAGGATTTTCATCAACAATGACCCAGGGTTATAAAGAAGTTTTGTGACGTAAGCCCCACTTTTGCATTATAATGACTATGTAGGTACCGTTTATATGTGTTAAACAGGCTGACATTTTATGTGCTGTGTGCACTGCAACAGGCTTTTCAGGGGCCTCCTGGCCATGTGGTGTGGCCCCCCAGAGCTGTCTGGACCCCACTTTGAGAACCCCCCTTCACTACAGCAGTGTTTCCCAACCAGGGGGCCCCATCACTACAGCAGTGTTTCCCAACCAGGGGGCCCTTCAGTGTTTCCCAACCAGGGGGCCCTTCAGTGTTTCCCAACCAGGGGGCCCTTCACTACAGCAGTGTTTCCCAACCAGGGGGCCCTCACTTCAGTGAAAACAAAAAAAACATTTCTAACCTGCCTGGCCGACCCCCTCACCCAGGACAAGGCCAAGGGGCTACTGGACAAGGCCCTCGCACAGAGACCCGACTACATCAAGGCAGTGGTCAAGAAAGCAGAACTACTCAGTGAGTATTGGAGAGATAGTGTGTGTGTGTGTGACGAGCTTCATTTCCTTTCTCAGGTCGGGAGTAGAATTATGAGGGCATCACGCTGACTGTGTGTGTGTGTGTGTGTGTGTGTGTGTGTGTGTGTGTGTGTGTGTGTGTGTGTGTGTGTGTGTGTGTGTGTGTGTGTGTGTGTGTGTGTGTCTTCATCAGGCCGGGAGCAGAAGTACGACGAGGGCATCACGTTGCTAAGGAACACGTTAGCCAATCAGAGCGACTGTGTGCTGCACAGGATGCTGGGAGATTTCCTATTCGCCGTCCAGGAGTACCAGGAGTCAATCGACCAATACAGCATAGCACTCAGGTACACACACACACTGAACATACTCACATGAATATCCTACTGAACATTTGCATAATAGTGAAAAGAATAGTGAAAGAAATGCATTTGCGCCTGAAAATCTTAAATGTATCAGTGCATGCATAAACAGGTTCTCCTGCTGATTCATGTGATGTGTCTGATTTCACATGAAATCTTGTACACATGCACTTTTTCATTAAATTTGTATTAGTACGTCTGAAAATGTTTGGAAAGTTACTTACGGAGCTTTTTTGTGCGCAAATGTAGAGATAATTATAATCTGTAAAATTATAATCTGTAGCAAAAACGTTGCCATATTCATTTTTATCTTCATTTAAGCGTGCTCACAGTTATAACTTGTTTTCTGTTCCTATTGCACTCTGTTCCCTTTCCCTGGAGAAACGGGAGCCTCAAGGTCATTCTCTGATAAGATGCAAAAGGGAGGCATCCTCTCACCACCTGCGTAACCACTGTGTGATTTTTTTCTATGTGTGTCTCTTAACCCATTGTGTTCTGGAAACACATATACAGGTTTCTCAGGATTTTGAGATTTTAGCTGTTTTATTAACTATGTGGGTATGTTAGAGCTGAATGAACACATTACAATGCGAGAAATCCTAACTGTGTGTGTGTGTGTGTGTGCGTGTGTGTGTGTGTGTGTGTGTGTGTGTGTGTGTGTGCGTGTGTGTGTGCGTGTGCGTGTGCGTGTGCGTGTGCGTGTGCGTGTGTGTGTGTGTGTGTCCTGTAGCCTGGACCCCAATGACCAGAAGTCGTTGGAGGGGATGCAGAAGATGGAGAAGGAGGAGTCTCCGATGGACGCCACGGTGGAGCTGGATGGAGACGACATGGAGGGCAGCGGAGAAGACGCAGAGCTGGAGGGCAGCGACAGCGAAGCAGCGCAGTGGGCAGACCAGGAGCAGTGGTTTGGAATGCAGTGATGAAGACACACACACACACACACACACACACACACACACACACACACACACACACACACACACACACACACACACACACACACACAGAGGGTAATGGAGAGGACTGAGAGCTTGAGGGCAGTGATGTAGACACACACACACACACAGAAACCAACATCCCTCTCAACTCTCAATATCCCAGTTGTTTGGCTTTTTATTCTCTCTCTCTCTCTCTCTCTCTCTCTCTCTCTCTCTCTCTCTCTCTCTCTCTCTCTCTCTCTCTCTCTCTCTCTCTCTCTCTCTCTCTCTCTCTCTCTCTCGGGATGTGTTATTGTATGCTAACATCAGTGTTCCCCAAACAGACTCTGTTCAGTCAGACACACACACACACACACACTTTTATGTTCAGTTGGATTGGTTATACATGCACACTCTTTGGTGTGTATTTGCGTTAGCTAAACACTCTCTCTGTGGTGTGTATTTGCGTTAGCTAAACACTCTCTTTGGTGTGCAGCTAGACTGCTCTCCTGTCCTCTCTTACTGTGCCGTTCATCTTATTCATTTGATATGTGCTTGGAAGTGTGTGTGTGTGTGCGTGTGCGTGTGTGCGTGTGTGTGTGTGTGTGTGTGTGTGTGTGTGTGTGTGTGTGTGTGTGTGTGTGTGTGTGTGCGTGTGTGTGTGTGTGTGCTCGCACGTGTGTGTGTGTGTGTGTGTGTGTGTGTGTGTGTGTGTGTGTGTGTGTGTGTGTGTGTGTGTGTGTGTGTGTGTGTGTGTGTGTGTGTGTGTGTGTGTGTGCGTGCGTGCCTGTGTGTGTGTGCGTGCGTGTGTGTATGTGGCTGCACGCCCCTAGGCTACAGGTTGCTCTAGGGCCCCCCGGAAGTCAAATACTGCGACAAATGTACATAGACAGTGTCATAATTATGAGCTAAGAAGTAGGGATAACATGTCTCCCAACTGTACTGAACACAACAGATACATTTTCAACATTGTGTCTTGTCACAATTTAGTACTTTCCACTTTTGGCCAATCAGGGGCCCCCTGGCAGGTGGGGGCCCTAAGCTTCAGCCATATCTAGCCTATGCATTAATCCGGGGCTGCACATACTGCACTGTGTCCAAATTAAGTTCTGCCTGAAAATGGTCTTCATGACGCCTCCTTTATCTTGTGACAAAGCCTTATGGTCCAAACGTGTCCCGTGTTATATAGATTGCTGTGTAAAAACTGCAGTAACTACAATATCCAACCTAATACCAAGGGGTCAAAGACGAGCAAAATGAAATTGTCATTCAGTGTTACGGATACCTTCTGCTGACTGTAACTGTAAAAAAAAAACATGATTTTTAAATTGTTTCAAGTGAATGGATGACAGCCGAGGCTTTCATGAATTCACTGGAAAAATAAATAAAATAAAATGTTTTTTACAGTTACAGTCAGCAGAAGGTATTCATTACACTGAATGACAATTTCATTTTGCACGACATTGACCCCAAGGCTTTGAAGACCTTCAGTGCGTTTTAATATGCGACCTTGCCTCCTCCACTTGCGCTTGTCTCCTCGTCCCGCCTCCTGGCCCCTCCTCCGTGGAGAAATCGATAAAATTTCCCAGCTGTCAGCCTAGCCACAACAACTTTTGAGGGACTGTTTTTCATTCACCATCCCAATTTCAAATGAGAAAACGACTCTACAATTGAGCTTTTGCAAGATATTGAAATATAATGCTGTTGTCAGTGATGTCATCATGACATATTACTTCCTGGTACGAGGAGAGAAGCAAGTGGAGGAGGCAAGTGGAGGAGGCAAGGTCGCATATTGCAACGCCAAAGAAAGTAGATCCAAAGGAAGAAGCGTCATTTTGTTTCTTTTCCGGTATCCACTTTATGTCGGGTGAACGCCCCCTTAGGAGACCTTCAGTTAGGAGACCTTCGGAGTCCTGAGGTTGAGAATAATTCAAGCCCCCTTAGCGCTGTAGATGGCGGTATCGCACGTCTTGAGCAAACACCTCAAAAATAGAAGAAGAAGGAGGGGACAACGCCCCCTTAGGAGACCCAACTTGAGCCCACGCTTTTGCATTGAGTGGGCGTGGTTTGCGTTATCTTCCTCTTATCCAGTATTTTTGGCAACGCACTCCTTTTCCTCGAATTCGATGTCTCCATAGTTACTGCACGTTGCCTTTGTAGGGCAGTGTGGATGAGAGAGGAGGTGTGTCAGTTCTGTATTCTGAACGCTTACGTTTCTGTTTACTTTTTATTCGTTATTGTTCGTCTTTTTTTTTTAAGAATTGCAGATGTGTATAACAACATTCTATTGTGAAATGTACATAAAGCAGAGTTTTGAATGTCAAAGAATAATGAAATAAAATCATGCCTAATTAAGACCGACTGTAGAAAGTGTTTTGCTTTTTGTTTTCCAATACATTTTTTGATAACACTTTATTTTCGTGTTACGATTAGCATTAATACATGATGTAAATCAGGTTATTCAGTACTGTCATGGCAATGTTGTTACGATGTAGTTGAGTATTTTCAGCAAATAGTGAATAGGCCCGCCGGCGACCCCATCTGCAGTATGAAATCAAATCCACCAGCCCGGACTATCAGATCTCTTTTATACCCTTCGCCATCCAGCTGCTTAATTCCACTAAGAAGCGCAGATAGCCATAGGTCAGTCAGGTGTGTATTTATATATGTATTTATCTTTTAGGCAGGTCTTTTATACTGTGAACCTCACTCCTCCATAGCACTTTTATCTTTTTGAATCTTACTCTGTGCAACTCCTAACATAAAATGTATTTATTCATGCACTATTTATTATTTTTAATCCCTTATCCTTTGCCCATTATGTGTTTTTAAAATGTATTATGCAAGTGTGTGTGTGTGTGTGTGTGTGTGTGTGTGTGTGTGTGTGTGTGTGTGTGTGTGTGTGTGTGTGTGTGTGTCTGTCTGTCTGTCTGTCTGTCTGTCTGTCTGTCTGTCTGTCTGTCTGTCTGTCTGTCTGTCTGTCTGTCTGTCTGTAGATCTGTCTGTGTGCTACTGCTGCTGCAAAACAATTGCCCATTGAAAGTGAAAACTATGCCCAAAACAAAAAACATTTCTAACCCTAACCCTAAAGGAAGGCTACTGTATGTTTTCCATGTGCTCTTTTGTGTGTTTTTGTCTGAAAAGAGCGAGTCTGAGCGTCATCTGTGCACATCTGTGCATCTGTCAGACTTGACGGACCAATGAGATTCTTGTTATGTTCCTCTATAGAAAGAAATAAAGGCTTTTATATAGTATTATATTATAAAACATTACATTACATTAATTACCCCATTAATTATATTATATTATGTAATTAAGCCTATCGTTGAGTAGCCTTACTGTGTTGCTTTAGACATCAAAAAACAGAACTCCAAGACGAACAATCCCCTTCTTCAATAGTTTTCTTGTAACTCTCAGGATAAATAACACAAGGCTATAATTCAATTACCAAAGTGCAACTCTCCAGTAATATGATTATTTTCAGTGGTGTAGTCTACTTTTTTATGGTGGGTATAGACTACTGTATATTTGAGCATTTTTGAAGTGGTTATCTTTACCGCCAACTTATTTCTTTATGGGTGGGGGTGTTACGTGGCCCTATTCTCGCCATTCATTGTGTACCACTTCATGTAGACTATAACCACTAATCACTTGATTGCCTTGCTCTGCCTTGTGATTGAATAACTGTCTGCAGGTGTGCCGGTGGGAAGCCGCTGCGCTCATTGGCCGAGCTGGGGAATAAAACGCGCCAGCCCCGGTGTTCACTCTCTCTCTCTGCTCCGCTCTCGCTGCGCGTCGTACCTAGAAGCTGCTGGCAAAGCAAATCCATTCCCATCCTTTTTTTCTAAATCACTTTGTCTTTTTTTTTTTAAGTTAACTTTGAAATATTGTAAGGGTGAAGGGGGTGTTTTGTTTTTCTTTCTCATTATTGCGCACGAGGTAGGTGAAGTCAAGGAGGCAGGGCAGCTCCGGAAGACTCACGTTCTTTTTATTTCGAGGAGGGGAAGTTAGTTTTGAATTCTTGAGTTAGGTTTTAAAATGGGGCTTTTATTTTCTTCCTCTATTCCAGACAATCTTTTTGTGTTCCTCTCTGCTGAACAGGCGTACGACGCCGTTTTTGTTATCTTGTGCGAAAAGAAAATTAAAACATTTCATTTTACCCCCATTTCCTGTTTCGCCTGGCAATTTATGTTTCACTCCCATATTTTGAACAATGGGTTTGTAACATACAGTAGGTATACTGTATATTTGTGCTATTCTAAATGATGCACCAATCAATTTTAAGTGGATAGGCTGTAGGCCTACTGAAATCCCTGACATTTTGAAGTGGGTATACTCCGTATAGGCTGCCTGCGTTCTGCGTAGACTACACCTCTGATTAGGCTATTTTACTCACACACTATTGTTGGTGTTGGGGTGCACTGGTGAGTTTATCCCCTCTGTGGACAGAGCAGGGGCGTATCCAGGACATTTTTACTAGGGTGGCCAAGATGACACACAAATATAGTCTGAGGTGGCCATGGAATCATGGAATTATATACACATAAGGGGGTGTGGAGAATTTTTATTTTCATCTTAGTTTTCTTAATATTCTACTATTCTTATATTATATTCTCATTTTATTTTCATGACTTGGCTGGGGAAGTCCCCATATAGTGACATATCCTTGTGTGTAAGCTTTTCTGTAATGGGTCACTGGACACTAAACATGTGCATCTACTTGATGTGGCTGCTGAACAACACATATGAAATGGCATATGCTGGACAACAAGACAATGGACAGTGGACATCCGGCCATGCGGGACCCCACATGCACAGAGGAAGCTGACGACATGGACTGTGGGGGAGGGAAATGGTTAAATACTGGGGGCCTTTGTATTCACTTCAGAAATTGCTGGGTGGAATACTTCCTGTCTCCACGCAGTAACTTCTCCGGCCGTTAACAATAAAATCTGCAGTGCTTACCACCTGAGTTGTTTGTCGATATTATTTTTTTTACTACATTTGGTGTCAGAAGTGGGATGGATATCTCAGGTAACGCAGGAGAGGACATTCAGCTGGACTTCAATTGACCAGGCCAAGCGGAGTCCCGTTGTGACTCACCCACTGGAGGACTTCTCCTGTGTGCCCTGATACTCCACCCAGTATCTGCGGCCACAGGCAACTCAGCGGTGAGTTAAATTCCTCCTGAAATGTTTGCATGTTTTATGACAATTGTATATACTAGTTTGGCTGATGTGCTGCTAATGAAATTAGAGAGCAAAAGCTTGTAAAGTGGCAAGCTAGCTACAGTTGTCCTAAGGTTACTCTATTTCAGAGGAATATGCTAAACCAGAGGCACGATGCTCTGGTCAGTAGTGCACAAAATGCATGTATAACTTTCACAAGGATACATGTAAGAGCTCTAAAACCAGATGAAGTCTAGACACAACAGGTGACATCATAAGTTCACGGTGGTTTGTAAGCGGAAGGACACAGCTAATGGATGCATTCAAAATGATCCTTGTGTATTAGAACGGAAATCAAATTCAATCAGAAAGCCTGCTTATAGATACATTTGGTTGGTGTGCTGAGATTTCAAAACTGTGTGAACCCAAATTATCAACTTTTCACAGAGAATATTTGTGGCCCCATATACACACCATTTCACCGGTGAAACTCTGTAAGAGTCATCAGAGACTTAATACTATACTACAACGAAAGTAGAGAGCCTTTCATTAATAGATTACGACTACTTTTGGCAACAACATTCTGGCAACAGCAAATTCATAACAATGGCTTTGAGTTGAAGTCAAATTATTTCACTAAAAGTGGGGGGAACCACATATCTCTGATGTTTAGGGTTACAGTTTAAGCTGGCAGACACAGTTCTGGGAAACTGGGTCTAGAGGTGCAACCAGGCAAGTGGATCTGGTCAGTGCCTATAGCGCTAAGTGTCCAAGCACTAAGGAGGGTGTCAGAGTCACTAAGCGTCTAAGCATCAAAGAGGGTGTCAGAGGCGCGAAGTGTCCAAGCACTAACTAGGGTGTCAGAGGCACAAGGACTGTCCTTTGGTGAGAAATCACCAACCGTGGTGAAGGCCACCGGGCCCTTTCTACCGGGCCCTTTAAGTGTAAGAAAAGCGTAAGGTTACGATAGTCTCTTTTTGATGGTTTGTGCAAGTAGGGTATTGGTTGAGGTTGAAAGGTTTAAACAGGTGTAATTTAATTGCAAAATCTGGGTTCACCAGATTTTCCCCGTCTGTATTAAACATTGGGAAAGTAAAACTGAACGTAAAGAAAGCTGAAGCAGGTTGGACTGAAGAGACTTTGAAGGCTATTTGTTTGTATTTGTCATACTCGTTGTTTGTGCATTAATGCTATTGTTTTAACGTCGGTTGTTTGGTGCTCAGAGATTAGTAATCGAATAAAATACTATTGGATTGTCATCATGGGCTTGAGTAAGAGTAAATCTGTTAAACTTCCAAAAGGTATACATACCCCAGGATGTTTGCAAGACATGCATAATAAGTTTGGAGCAGAATGTGTAGATGAGAGAGTCATAAGCAAGTGGCATAAATGGACAGAGGGAAAATTCCCTTTGAGTGGAACATTAAGTATCGAAAGGTTACAAGAATGTAGGGCAATGATAGAACGCAAAAGGAGAGAGTTTAAAGCAGACATATTTGAAATGTGGGAGATGGAAGCGAATGACAGAGAACAGAATAGGAGGCAGGCTATGGAACAGGAAGCAAAAAGGTCATCTACTCATAGAACAGATGACCCACATGTATCATGTACACAAGAAATTAATCAGATATCTGAAACTTCCAGCAATTATGATACGAGGTCAGAAATGGGCCTATACGCACAACAGCATTCCCAGTTGGTGGCTCAAGTAGAACTTCTGCAACAGCAGCTTCTTTCACACATCTCAACTCCCCCCAGAGTAATAATATCTACACCCAATGCACAGAGAAGGCATACAAGGGTGAGAAGGGGGAGGAGAGGAAGCTGCAGAGCTAGAGGAATGAGAGGAAGTGAGATGAGGAATGTTAACACATCATCCAACAACAAATCATATAATTGCTGGACATGTGGTGAATTGGGACACATGTCAAGAAATTGTTGGCACAGCCCTGCTAAAGGACACGAAAGGTGTCTGTTTAGAAATACCACACATATTTACATAGATTCACTGAAGATGAAGGGTGTTAATTGTCACTGTGCAAGACTGACCACCAAACATGTCCAGCCATTCATTGATGCACACCCACATCATAGCCTAAGGCTACAATGCAGACGGCCTAGCCACTTCCCTGTGGTTGGTTAAAAACATACACACAAGGCCTTTTTGTGAACAAAAAGCAAGCATTGATGGTGTAACGTGACATAAGTTGTAGTTAAATACAACCTGGCATAATTGACATTTTTGGAATATTACATTTAGAGGATGTGAGTAAATTTACAAATTAGAAGATATGGTAATTTTATTTAGGGAATTTGAGAGCACATTGATATAGTTTTAAAAAGCACACATAGTCAAAGCCTTAATTAGGGATACCAGAAAAAGCACAACCTACATGTATTATTTGGCATTGATTAGTACATGTGAACTGGTGATATTTGGTGAAATTATAGAAATTGTGATTCTGAAGAAAGAGTAGGTAACATCATCGGCGACATGGTCATGGTGAATAGACAATGGTGTTGTGTAAGGGTATTTGCCCCATAGGGGTATGTTTCAAACCAGTTGCAACTTAGTCACTTGAGAGTTATGTATTGGATTACATGCTCTACTCTAGCATAATGGATCCTTCATACATTAAGTATTGCGGCAATCACTTCTAAATCTGTGACCCAAAATATGGCCGGTTTTGGGTTTGGTTTTAGGAGATCTGAACCAATGTTGACTGACCGAAAACGACTTGGACTGACTTTGTTTCTGTATGAATGAGTGAAAAGATATGAGGTAAAAGAATGAAATTTGAGACAATATGAAATAGGAAAGATTTTCCAAAATCTAAAATATATGTTAGCCATTTCAACAGTTGGAGCCAGAATGCATGGTGCAAATCCTGTTGCATGAAAACTGTTTGTCTGAAATCCCTATCCTAACTCTGCATCCCCATTCTTGTTTAACCCGACTAACTCTAAACACCCTCCCCACTGACTTGACAAGATGTTGTCTAATATAACACCAGTATGTCTTATGAATACCCTGGCTATATGGCTTCCAACTGTAGAAATGGGGATAGAAAATTAAAGAAATCAGGGTTCCTACAGAGTCTTCAAAAAACTGAGTTAATAAATTCGGAAAGAATAACGTAATCTGACTTGGATGTCTGAGCCTCAAATGATGTGCAGCGCTACCCAAGGCAATACTACAAGAATGTCTTTGAGAAGATATATACAATCTTTGGCGCATATGACTGGTGTCAACTTGAGTGCACACAAATTGTATGAACAATAATGTGTTTTAAAATTGTCTTAAATTGGTCATGAATTGAGCTTGTAGAAAGCTGGAGGAACCCTGTCACCCTGTAGATAGACTTAGACAACACAAAGGTTTTCTTATTTGCGTCTGTCAACCATCGTACTACAACCAGAGCAGTTGTGAATGGGCTTGTTCACAAGCCAGAGCCGTAGGCCACTGGACAAGCCAGGGTTTAAACAAGAGTTGACGGAGTCTTTCACGGCTGCATGGTGCATTAGCCGTGAAAGGGGGAGTAAAGGGGACGAAAGAAAATGGGAATTAAAAACAAAAATATCAAGCATTGAACTAGAAATGGTTAACATTGGTAAGCTCTAAGAACATCTATAAAGGTTTCTGGTATACTTCGACACATGCAAAGAATCCAAATGAGAAATGATATTTATAATACATTGATGAAGAAATGTATACGAGTCAGATGTTTGAGGTCTTTTCCTTCCTCAGCGTGAGGAAAGTTATTTTTCATCCAGAATATTATACAAGGTTGCAAATTCTGAAAATGCTGGGGGATACATGAAGCATAATTCAAGTTTTAGCTTATTTGGTTTACTTGGACAGCAGGGACTATGTGCAAAGTAATAAATACACGTATGAACCATAATGATCACTTATAGTGATTTTCACTTTGTGTGAGAAATTGTTTAGATGAGTGGGAGAGTACTCCAACTTGAGAAACTACAGTTTCCCTTGGTGGCTCTGTCAATGTGTTCAGAGAAGGGTTGGCTAAAGGTTTTCAAAGATGATGAAGTAATGTCGTAAATAATTTTGTGCATGAGTCATATATCAGAATAAAGGATGAGGTTATCAAAACTGAGCAAGTTATACATGTCTATTATGGCACAGTGGTAAAATTAAGGATGTTTGTGCAAGACTTAAGCTTGGTCTTATCAACAACAATTAGGAAATTGTGAATACTTTCACAATGTTACGCAGGTTTTCTTCTTATGCATCTCAGTGTGGAGTCAAAAGTCACTCCCAAATGTTTAAATTCAACAATGATTTTAAACTGGTTTTTAACATATATGTATTTGTCAACCTTGTGGAGATGACTGACTCAATTTGAGCTGTTGATAACAGTGTAATACAATATGCAACTGTAAAAGGTTTAAAAGATTAAATGGCAGAATTGAGATAAAGATGACACTCTTGTCACTCTTGTGCATCAAACCAAATTGCCAAGTCTAAAATAGTAATATGTGATTAATGTGAAGACGAAATTGTTTTACACTGGTATCAAAGATAGAACAATGTTTCTCCCAAGAATGGATACTGCTGTTTTTTCTCTATTTTGTGTCTCCACAGAACTCTGAGAGCACTACAACCCCCTTTCATCCATGACAATCCAGGCCTGTGTTGCTACCTAAGGACTACAGGAACACATAAGGGGGTGAAGAGGACATGTCCCATTCATCAACTGGCAGATGAGAAGACCATGGGCCAGTTACCAGGAAGGACAAGGAAATTATGCATGGGGCCATCTGGTGATCATGTGACCATCCTCAGTTCGACCACAGAATGTGTTGGGTGCAGTTTCCGGCTAGATGGAGGGGCCTAGGCCTTGACCGATCTCTGGATGACCTCTGTTGTCTGTCGACTGGGTTGTAAATTAGCAGATTATCCAAGGGGGTCATTAGGCCTCAGCAAGGGAGAACTGTGACAATGGCACCAGTCACCATTATGACAATTACCAGCAAGCAACGGAACCAGTCACTTAAAATTTAATAAAGGTTATGGTCCCATTTTACCAATGTTTATCACTTGACTATGCATAGACAAGGACATGCTACAACAACTGGTGAAGAGGTAGCTGAAGAAGGCAGTGTTTCTCAAGAAATTAGTTTTTCATTCTGGTTCTTAGTCTGAGGTAATTTAATATTTCAGAATACGGATATCATACATGCACTGCCAAATAGTATTGTTGTTAAATAATTGACTTTTCTTTTATGACACAAAGTTGTGAATGAGTGTTTTACCTTATTATTTTACTCATTAGTAATTACTTATACCTATAGTTCGGATGTTTTATTTTACACATGACCATGTGTTATTTAGTTTATATACATATCCACATATTGTTTTGTAACTGGAGTTTACTCTCAGCAGACAAAGTCGGGTTGCAGCTTTAGCTGGGCCGTTGGAGAATTTTGCCCAAATTAGTCCAAATTGGTCAGTATTTTTCACTGCTCATTGGCGGGTAGTGTTTTTTGACTGAGCCGTTGGGTTTTTGCTCCAA
>NC_085859.1:7429770-7439770 GCF_034702125.1 Engraulis encrasicolus | reverse complement strand
ACTCTGATGTGGACTACTAGCGCTGTGGGTTTAGGCAACACAGTGTGACTGACATGAACTTGCTTACTCTAAAGAGGCAGAGGTGCTCTTTACTATGACTTACTCCGACTTTATTTAAGTTTGATTTAAACTCCAAGAAAAGTCAAGACAATCGAAGAAGCAAAGGAGAAGCTTCTCACTGAGAGAAGGCATCACAACAATCATAGTCCAGCTTAGCATTATGGACGACAGAACTTTAACATAGAGGTGTAGCCTAGTTGCAAGAGGCAGACCTATGGACAGAACGATGAGAAATGTTTGATATGACAACGTCAAATTTAGGCTACACATTGGACACTAGCCGTGATACCAAAGTTGCTGATATGCCACCACAGAACTACGTAGGATAATAGCCAATATACATCCAACACCCTACCTACACATTAAAAGCACAACTGTTGCTCATATAACAAAAGGGGATGCTACAAGTCAAACATCAATCACCACAGTGGGTGAAGGCTGTTCCACACACACACACACAAGCCCACTATCCCTAAATTAGACTGCTTCACCAAAAGAAAGTAGGCCTATTCCCTTAACTGCCAGTAGAACAAATGATTCACACTTCGTGGTCAAATATTACCTTAATTGCCCTGCACCACTATGATCGTTTTTCTATAGCCAATGTTAGCTTGTGTTTTTTCCATTCTTGGTAGTTTGAAATGAATATCTCCTACCTTGTGCGTGGTGGTAGCCTACATCCATAGTCTATTCCTTAGTATTCCATCGGGTAAAGTCATCCATTAATTGCCATTCTTAGCAAAGAACCGTTGAATGCTTAACTAACTTATGTGACGGCAGCAACAGCATTTCTGCAAAACATAGCACTGGCTAGCAAAAACCCGCTGCGAGTTCAAGCTATTGTTTACAGTTATGAATGTGCGTTGCTGCTGGCCAATCAAAATTAAGCTGATAAAATAATTCTATCGGGCATGACCAAAAAAGTTCTAAGACAGCCATACTGCATTGAAGCAGGATGTTGACTTACATTGTTAATGGCTGTTTTATTTCGTTCCTTGATTTTTTCTGTGTCTTTCACTTATTATTATTATTATGTATTTTTTTAACTTGATGCTGGACACTTCTGATAGCGTGGGCCAGCTGTCAATCATAGTGGCACTGGTCCACACTGGCCCTTATGTCCCTATGCCACTGACAACAATCATAGTCCAGCTTAGCATTAGTTCATTTCACATGCTAGGTTTCGAGCTAGGTACTGACGTCTGCCTACCGATCCTGTAGATAACAACCGACTAGAACTACCCTTTCCAATGTGTGGCCAATGGGCCAATGCTATCCATGCCATGTCCCTATCCAAACGGTTTCATACACTGAAATAGAAGTCTGTGGTTTCATATTGACTATCCTGTTATCAACAAAAAAAATAAACTGACGTGCACGTTAGGATTGTGCTGTGCTACTAACTTGGTTTGCAGCTGCCACAACACTAACTTGCTCTAATTTAGTCATGTTGTTGTTTCGTGTAGCTATCTCGTATTTTGGCTCTTCCTGGCTGCTAATACTTGCATAAAGTTTTCAAAATTAGATTTTCCAACACATTCAGAGAATCAACAAATCATTAAATTGCCATACCTTATTGTCCAAATTAGACTGTCCAGGCAGTTAGTGGATGCGGTCTCTCGTGAAGGAACTGCAGGTGACACAGTGCTCCTCAGCATCGCTGGTGCGGGGTTGCCAGATCTTTCACGATAAATAAGCGACTAGGGGGCAGCAGGCGACACGCAGTGGTCATCTCGTGTAAGCCTACTGATCAGAAATCAGCCTTGTGCAGCATCAGTCCAACGACTGTCGTGTTAGTTAAAGTGTAAAACTGACCCTAGATCTGTCAGCCAGCGATCACCATGGCTTGACAGTTTTCTCTTGTTTGTTGTTGGGTTGACGAACCTGAATGATTACCTGATAATTACCTATTATTGGTCTTATACTGTTGTCATTATTGTATATTTATTTATTTGTTTTTAAAAATATATTTTTTTATTAATTACTTGTCGAATCAAGGGTGGCCAGTAGGGTGGACAATAGCGTCCCAGGGCCACCCCCTGCCCCCCACCCTAAAATCGCCAGTGGGACAGAGACGCCATTGCTTGTCCTCCAAGGAGAGATTTATTGGTCCTGTCGCTATAGCAGGGCGCCGAAAGAAAGAAAAGATTCTTTGTTTTGGGTAGGCACAGACATTCTTTTACTGCTCTGCCGGGATTCTCATGTGACGGGCAGCAGCACATTTCACATGCAGTTGAAGTTCAAGCAACCTAGCTTCCAAGCTTACAAGATTCGCACGGAGTGCAACGCCTAGAAAACTTTTCTGGTGCGGCCAATTACTCACACACGCGCCATGGTCGGATTTCCTGCATCACTGGAGCACTGAATCTGAAAAAAAGACGACTGATCACGACTCCCGAGGTAAGACGGACCGCTGGTCACATTAATAGCCTACTCGGCAGTGGTGTAGTCTGCGTAGATCGCGGGTATACGGAGTATAGGCTTACCCACTTCTAAATGTCAGGGATTTCATTGATGTGTATAGAAGTCTTCTATACATATCTATGTCTATACCCACGTAAAATTGATTGATCCATTATTTTGAATAGCACAAATATATACAGTATACCCACTTCAAAAAGTGCTGAAATATAGGCCTACAGTATACCCACTTCAAAAAATGCTGAAATATAGGCTACAGTATACCCACCATAAAAAAGCAGACTACACCACTGATACTCGGCTGCTACAGTCCATCACCTCGCCAATTACTCACACGCTTGCCCAAGTGGCCAATGGTTTAGGCACAATAAGTGACACTGTGGACACTTTATATGATGATGTTTGTGTGTGTGTGTGTGTGTGTGTGTGTGTGTGTGTGTGTGTGTGTGTGTGTGTGTGTGTGTGTGTGTGTGTGTGTGTGTGTGTGTGTGTGTGTGTGTGTGTGTGTGTGTGTGTGTGTGTGTGTGTGAGAGAGAGAGAGAGAGAGAGAGATGCCTTGGCAAAATGTATGTAACAGTGAGTTACTTATGGTTATTTTATGTGTAAGTATGGGTGTAATGTGTAGTGGTCAATGTCTTCATTTATGTATGTTACTGGTTCTACGTTTTGAGTGCGCTTTTGGCAAACACAAAATGTCAATTATCAGGGGTTTTAAAAAAATAATAATAAAAAAGTACCTAGATGTTTCCATAGTGTATACATTTAAGTTTCCAAACAAACAAATTGCCAAGCTTAATCTTAAATCATTTGACAAATACTCTTATGAAAGGTAACATTTACTTGATTATTTTTCCAACAGTGTTATGGACAAATACTATGTAATTTCAAACATATATTAAAATACTACACAGTTGAAACAACATACGTTTGAAAGTGCTTATGTCCCTTAAAAATAATGTTGTCATTAATTTGTGCAACTGATATAGAAAATGTGATTGTTCAGCTTCATAAGTAGGATTTTATGATTCACTGTGATACAGACCGACACATTTTTCATTATAAATCCCTGGAACGTCTGATTTGAATTTAGTCACCCTCCTTACACAAGTCCCGCTCCAGAGATAATCCCTATTGTCTGTTCATGGAATTTTTCCAACACATAAGGGATCAATGTCATAAAAACACTTTCAAAACAGTCAACCGTGTTACTCAACTGTGTTACGATCAACAATGCAGGGGAACAAGTCAGCACTTTTTTAGGAGAAAAAACGGAGCAGACAAACCCATCTCTCTAGAACACAAATTATTTAGTTTGTTTGTCTGTCAATATGGGGATAAATTGGCAAAAACGTACTCCTCCTCAACTGTCATAGCTGATGCGTAACATCATTGACGGTAACACGGCTTGACATTTCAGGCATTTTTATGGTGTTGTGCTAACTGAGGACCTCAAAAGTTCCACCACAACACCTTAATCCATTCATGTATTTGTATGCTTTATCTGTGCTTTTCCACATGTGATTTCTAATTCAGATTCTTATAAATATGTTGATAACACAGTTGACAGGCAATTTTCCCGTTAGGAGAACATGAAAAAGAATGAATTAAATTATGGAAGAATGGAGCTCAAAGCTTACCAAAAAGTCTTCCCATATCCTGCCAAAGAGGTTATAACATCACGTGATGTTATTCGTATGGCCTAAGACCAAACCATTACTGATTTATGGAGGGGGTTTCAGACCGTGACACGGTTAACACAGTTTTCGTGGACACACACAAAATGGCAAATTTCATGTAGGCTATAATGGAAAGCACAATGGTATTTCTGACAGTTTTGTCGTATTGTGATGATTACTGTGAATCAACATTTGCAATCGTCTTGGGCAAATCAAGTTTCTTTACATGCTAATATGAAGACTGAATCTGACATTTGGAAAACAGGACGGCATGAACCAGTATTTAATATTCATTCTTGCTGAGGGGAATAATGCCATGTCTTCACTTTCTGTATTATATGAAAGATAAATGTGTGCTAATGTCCAAAACATCATTGGATGCAGTTAATAGTTAGTGGAATTGGCAAATAAAATCCATGATCTTAAAAGCGCAGCCGAATCGTAGAATGACCCATGTGTGTATGCTACTTGACACCTTAATTTTCCCCTGGGATCAATAAACGATACTCTACTCTACTCTGCTATGTATGGGGATGTTTCAGGAGCCTTTCTGCCATGGATGGGTAGGGAGAGGTAAGTTGGGATTCGAACCTGCAACCCTCTGACAGTCCAACACCCTACCCATTAGGCCAGTGGTTCTTAACCTTTTTTCTTTAACGCACCCCCTTTCCTGTGCTGAAGACAAGCTGTGCACCCCCAACCACAACTTCTACACGTGTATACGCACTAAAAATGATTTAAATTATTAATTTCAATGATTCTTGCTTGATACATTCATCAATACCTTTAAATGGGGACGAAACACGTTTTAATTTGGTCTTCAATTGGTCTAAATATAATGTTTGCAAGCAGAATTTTGGTCGCAACCTCAACATAAACAACATCCCGCGCACCCCCTGAAATCTCTGGTACACCCCCAGGGGGTGCCCTTACCCCAGGTTAAGAACCACTGCATTAGGCCACTGCCACTATTTGTATAGTGCCCACAGCAGTACAGCCCATGGTTGCCCAGCAGAGTTCTACAGTTCTACAAGGCTGCATGTGTGTGTATGAATGAACATTCTAAAGGTGACAGTTTGCTGTATGAACTACAATATTGTGTGCTGCCCTGTTTTTACACTAAAAACTTTGGCAAGTTGTCTAATGAAATTAACATACATAAATGCCACAACCCTGCTCTCTGCGTCAAAGTTTAGATCACGTTTCTAGGCCAAATGGTTCATTAAAAAAATTACTATGCGCTGAGCTATTCACACACTACACACACACAAAATTATGAATGAGGAAAGCCCATAGGGATTATAAAACAGCTAGCTCTCAAGCATTTTTAAGAGTTGGCAAATAATCTTTACACAGTTTGTAGTCAGAGCCAAGACCTCTCTGACAATGCCATTACCTAGTCGATAGGTAAAGCGGTTAATTTTATTTAATTTAAAAACCAAGGACAGGTCAACTCTCACTCTAACTGCCAGGGCTAGTGACATCATCATTCTGAACATTCCACCATTCATTTCAATTAGGGTAAAAACAGATCAAAATGGAGGAAAAACGAGTCTGGTGAATGAATAAAAGAGGATAGGCCAGAGAGCAATGTAGAATGTACCATTCTGAGCCCTTTTCGAGCCGGTCGTTTTGGCGCTCGAACCGCGTCTCTATCTCGAACGCGGCAATGACTCAAAGCTGGCTTGCTAATGTCCGCAATCATACTAAATGACTTAGAGCATGTTCTGTTTGTGTTCCAAGATGTTGTATTTGTGTTGTAGAATAGTGAAAGGATGTTTAGCCTCAGACCACACAGCTGTGTGGTAACAAATATATTTTACATTGACCTACTTTTCTGACTGAAACATTTGGAAGTAGATTAAATTGATGGTGTTAGTGCAACACTAGCTCATGGTGTTATGTATCTGTTACAGAACGTATTCCTCTGCACCTAATATGAGGATGATCGACCGTGCTCCTGTTTTAACCCCTTAAGACACGGCATTATAAATTAGCTGTTACCAGAATGGCAATGACCAAGTCGTAATGTGTTACTAAAGGCCCTGTGCACTATCATAGTAGTGTAGTACTATAGTAGTTAACTTTCAATGTCTATTACAGCGTGCCACAGGAGGTACGGCGTGCATTAAGGGGTTAAAGTTGATATTTAAAGTTGATGTTTGCAGGCTGGTGGTGGATGAGAAATCAGATTGAGATCTACTTCTGTTTAGCATTGTGCTCCTGTTTAAAGGGGCACTGTGCAGGAAATGGTCAAAAACGGTACTGCAACTATGCTGCTGAAACTGGGTTGCCTATAGCCAAATTGGATATTTTCATGGAAGTTTACTGAGTAATGAACTAATATTTTCTAGTATGGCCCAAGTACAGTCAGTTTTACAGCTAAAAATGCCTATTTCTGGAAATTCAAATGGCGGACCATGGAGAAGATCCCCCCCCCTTTCATGTATGAAATTTTTCCAGTCATAATGAACACTTTGAAATTGATGGTGGTGGTTAATATTCATGAAAAAGGTAACATTAGTGAATGGGTAGCATGGATTCTGGAAATAATCAACAAAAAATCGATTCAAAGTTGGTGTTTCCTGTTTAGCATTGTGCTCCTGTCTAAAGTTGGTGTTTCCTGTTTTTGTTTTTCAGGTCTTCCCACCTGCTAATGCCTGGCTTACAATAATGGCATCACAACGTCTAATGTCAGTGAAGACGGAGCCAGAAGAAGATGACTTTGATGACTTTCTATACTCTTATATACGTGCACATCCAATAGAGGATGAGAAGCCTAAATTGGAACAAAACTTTAAAACTGAAATGTATGAGTCACCTACAGTTCCTGAGCCAGACTTCATGAGGATCTTGAGTAAAGAAGAAGAGGAAGAGGAGGAGGATGAAGAACAAGAAGAGGAGGAGGAGGAAGAGGAGGTTGGACAGTGCAGCCAAGATGCATCTTCAGCAGAAAGTAAGCCAAGTTGGTATGAATTTCCATAAACTCAATCGTTTAATTTCAAGTGTGCCATTTTGTGGTGCTTTCAGACGGGATAAGAAAAAGTCTGTGATTTACTCAATCGACAGACATTGTGACCGGAAAAAACTCAACTACATCATAGAGACATTGCTATGACACAGGCCCTGTTAAGGTCTAACAAGGCAAAGGGGTTTAACTATATTGTAACTATATTGAAACTATATTGTAGAGAGGAGTTTTGCATAAAAATGAAATTACAGGTAGACATGCCCAGTCTATTAGCCACATCCAGTGCTCTCAACTGGATGGGGGGGGGGGGGGATTTGTATGGCTACATGTTGTCTTCAATACTTTTAACCATCTACAACGTGTAAAAGATATGTGTGATTCAAGCTGAATCATACAATACATCATTGTGTGTGTTCGATGTGTTTAATATTGTCTTAAAATTGTCTTATTTATTTGGTAGGTGATGATCAGAGGATTCAGTCTAATGGAAGACAGTCCACAGAGGGGAAAGGATACACAGGAAGACAGAACCTTCAGACAGCAAACAAGTTTCAGTGCTCTCACTGTGAAAAGAGTTTTACTCACATGGGCAATTTCAAGAAACACCAGAGGATCCATACAGGAGAAAAGCCATTTGAGTGCTCAGAATGCAGAAAGCATTTTAGTAGCAAGCAGTACCTCAAGGTACACCAGATGATCCATACAGGGGAAAAACCATTTGAGTGCTTAGATTGTGGACAGCGCTTTAGGCAAATTGTCAGTCTCAAGATACACCAGAGGATCCATACAGGGGAAAAGCCATTTGAGTGTTCTCAATGTGGAAAGAGGTTTAGGCAAATTGTCGATCTCAAGCGACACCAGAGGATCCATACAGGGGAAAAGCCATTTGAGTGTTCTCAATGTGGAAAGAGGTTTAGGCAAATTGTCGATCTCAAGCGACACCAGAGGATCCATACAGGGGAAAAGCCATTTGAGTGCTCTCAATGTGGAAATAGCTTTACTAAAATGTGTGCTCTCAAGACACACCAGAGGATCCATACAGGAGAAAAGCCATTTGAGTGCACAGAATGTGGAAAGAACTTTAGTCAAAAGACAAATCTCCAGCAACACCAGAGAATCCATTCAGGTAGAAATACATTTCCATGCTCAGAATGCGGAAAGACCTTTAGTCACATGGGCACTCTCAGGCAACACCAGAGGATCCATACAGGGGAAAAACCATTTGAGTGCCCAGAATGTGGAAAGCGTTTTAGTCATATGGGCCATCTCAGGCAACACCAGATGATCCATACAGGGGAAAAGCCATTTACGTGCACTCAATGTGGAAATAGCTTTAGTACCAAGGCTATACTCAAGACACATCAGAGGATCCATACAGGGGAAAAACCATTTGAGTGCTCAGAATGCGGAAAGAGGTTTAGTTGTATGAGCAGTCTCAAGCAACACCAAAGGGTCCATACAGGGGAAAAGCCATTTGAGTGCCCACCAGAGTGCTCAGAATGTGGAAAGAGCTTCAGTTGCATTGGCAGCCTTAAGAGACACCAGAGGATCCATACAGGGGAAAAGCCATTTGAGTGCTCAGAATGTGGAAAGAACTTTAGTCAAAAGACAAATCTCCAGCAACACCAGAGAATCCATTCAGGGGAAAAGCCATTTGAGTGCTCAGATTGTAAAAAGACATTTAGTAAAATAGGCAATCTCAAGACTCACCAGAGGGTCCATACTAGGGTTTAATATTTTTCCCGAAAATGGCATGAATCAAATCCCGGGATAGGACGACCCATTTCCCGGGAATCCCGGGAAATCCCGTTTTTTTTGTTTTTTTTTCCCTCCTCCCATTTTTTGATCTATGGTAGTCATGTAGGGGCTATAATTCAACTGTTCCTCCCAAACTGGCATTTGTATCAAGTTGTTAGTGTTTGTATCATTATTGGGAGAAAAGAATTAAGATTAAGCTCTACTATCCACCAACACAATAATAATAATGAAGTGTAAGATGATAGCTTGTGCGCAGCATGCAGCGCTTATCAATGACGGGTGGATTGTTGGTGACGGTGACACCAAGTCGCCTGCCCGTCCCCCAATTCCGCCCGCCTACTTATAGCCTATATAGGCCTACTAGTTAATTATGTGTCCACTGTTTAGGAATGGATATCGACATGATACGGAGTTTGTATGCTTAATATTTGAAACGGTGATGACATTTAAAACCGAGTCAAACGGCCATAAACAGCATTGCAATGAAGGGTGTCGTAACGGCAGATGGAACTTTAATTTCACGACGACATTCTGGCTATAAACTCGCCCTGGCCGCTTCCCTGTTTCACTTTAGGACCAAAAGTAGCCTATTCAACCGTTTCCACAGTTCCTGCATCAAAGCCAGGACTACACGTGTGAACCAAATCAACACAACAGCATGAAGGAATAATAAACGGAAATACAGACGTGACCTGAAATCAAGCGGGCGGAATTGGAGCCTTTCGCCAGAGGGACTCACTAGTTTGACGCCGTGTCGCCCGAGAGGGCTGTTCTTGCGCCTAAACTAGTGAGTCCCTTCGCCAGAGAAGCTAGATTTTGGACATGCTGGACGTTATCGCCAAATTACGATAGAAAGGACAACCAATGTTAGCTAATATTGCTCATTACCTCATCTACACAGTTGCCGCTATCCAAAAATATACGAGAGCATAATTAAATAGTATTTGAAAGAGTGATATTATCACGTTTTCAGTGAAGTGATCAGTGAAGTGGGCGGAATTTGGCGACCTACTCACACAAAGTGCATTTCGCACTGTCATTGTCCAATTTCAGAAAATGCCTCCAGGCAAAACTGGCAGCAGAACCAGACATTGCTGAAAAGGTCCTGTAGCCT
>NC_085859.1:7407270-7424770 GCF_034702125.1 Engraulis encrasicolus | reverse complement strand
GCCTGCATGTGCCTGTGTGTGGCTGCAAGCCTGTGTGTGTGTGCGCGTGTGCGTGCGTGCGTGTGTGTTGGTCTCTTGGTTTTCTAACACCTGTTGGCAGTGTATTTGCTAAAGTAAAAACATGTACAGCTATGCTGCCCTACAAAGGAGCCAAGTGCAGAAACCACATACCCAGGGCCGGATTAAGATGGCCTGGGGCCCCTAGGCTACAGGTTGCTCTAGGGCCCCCCGGAAGTCAAATACTGCGACAAATTTACATAGACAGTGTCATAACTATGAGCTAAGAAGTAAGGATAACATGTCTCCAAACTGTACTGAACACAACAGATACATTTTCAACATTGTATCTTGTCACAATTTAGTAACCTTTCCACTTTTGGCCAATCAAGGGCCCCCTGGCAGGTGGGGGCCCCTACGCTTCAGCCATATCTAGCCTGTGCATTAATCCGGGGCTGCACATACTGCACTGTGTCCAAATTAAGTTTGGCCTGAAAATGGTCTTCATGACGCCTCCTTTTTCTTGTGACAAAGCCTTATGGTCCAAACGTGTCCCATTTTATATATACGTATTGCTGTGTAAAAATTGCTGTAACTACAATATCCAACCTAATACCAAGGGGTCAAAGACGAGCAAAATGAAATTGTCATTCAGTGTTACGGATACCTTCTGCTGACTGTAACTGTAAAAAAAAAAAAACACAAAAAAACGTGATTTTAAAATGTTCCAAGGAAATGGATGACAGCCGAGGCTTTCATGAATTCACTGGAAAAATAAATAAAATAAAAAAAATCATGTTTTTTACAGTTACAGTCAGCAGAAGGTATCCATTACAATGAATGACAATTTAATTTTGCACGTCTTTGACCCAGAGGCTTTGAAGACATTTTCTTTTAATTCGATGTCTTCGTAGTTACTGCACTTTGCCTTTGTAGGGCAGTGTGGATGAGAGAGGAGGTGTGTCAGTTCTGTATTCTGAACGCTTACGTTTCTGTTTACTTTTTATTCGTTATTGTTCGTCTTTTTTTTTTTAAGAATTGCAGATGTGTATAACAACACTCTATTGTGAAATGTACATAAAGCAGAGTTTTGAATGTCAAAGAATAATTAAATAAAATCATGCCTAATTAAGACCGACTGTATAAAGTGTTTTTTGTTTTCCAATACATTTTTTGATAACACTTTATTTTCGTGTTACGATTAGCATTAATACATGATGTAAATCAGGTTATTCAGTACTGTCATGGCAATGTTGTTACGATGTAGTTGAGTATTTTCAGCAAATAGTGAATAGGCCCGCCGGCGACCCCATCTGCAGTATGAAATCAAATCCACCAGCCCGGACTATCAGATCTCTTTTATACCCTCCGCCATCCAGCTGCTTAATTCCACTAAGAAGCGCAGATAGCCATAGGTCAGTCAGGTGTGTATTTATATATGTATTTATCTTTTAGGCAGGTCTTTTATACTGTGAACCTCACTCCTCCATAGCACTTTTATCTTTTTAAGTCTTACTCTGTGCAACTCCTAACATAAAATGTATTTATTCATGCACTATTTATTATTTTTAATCCCTTATCCTTTACCTATTATGTGTTTTTAAAATGTATTATGGAAGTGTGTCTGTCTGTCTGTCTGTCTGTCTGTGTGCTACTACTGCTGCAAAACAATTGTCCAACGGGTCCAAATAAAAGTTACTTGAACCTGAGCTACTTGCACTTGAACAAATCAAATGAAAAAGGTTCCCCACCACTGGTTTGCAACATGGGGAGAGCATGGGAATGAGAATGGTTCCATGTCATTGGTCAGACAGCCCATTAGACAATTGACTCCTGAGAGCCCATTCTCGGGAAAAATCAACTACATGCTTCGTGGTGCCGCTACGATATAGCCTCATTTTTCGTAGTTGGGCAACGCGCGCTGTCGTCGAGAGTGGGTGAGAGAGAGCGAGTGAGAGAGACCACCCGAGCAGCGTGCGTGCATTCCGGGAGGGGAGCGCTGTCGTTGTGTCAGCTTCATGTCATGTCTCCCTTCCTCCAACATTATCCCTAACCCCAACCCTAACCTTAACCCTAACCCTAAACTTAACCGTAAATCAATCGTTTGAGACATTTGATTACCGTTGTTTCCAGTTAGCCTTCAGTCACGCTTGATTGTTGACGTCCGTCCGCATTATTCTTCCCCCCAGAAACAAACTACCCCAATTGTCAGTTCCCCCTTTCGTCGCCCAACCACGAGAAACGAGGCTATTCGTAAAGGCACCACGAGGCTAAAAGGTTTTTCTCGTAAAGACTTCACGAAAGGCCCAAGTTACTGTTGCCTGAGAGACCCATGACTCTGACAGAATATTCACTTTTAATTCAATTGAAAAGTGAAAACTATGCCCAAAACAAAAAACATTTCTAACCCTAACCCTAAAGGTAGGCTACTGTATGTTTTTTCCGGACCGTGTGTTCTTTTGTGTGTGTGTTTGTTTTTGTCTGAAAAGAGTGCGCCTTAGCGTCATCTGTGCACATCTGTGCATCTGTCAGACTTGACGGACCAATGAGATTCTTGTTATGCTCCTCTATTAAAAAAATAGGCTTTTATATATTACATTACATTACTTATATTATATTATATTATATTATATTATATTATATTATATTATATTATATTATATTATATTATGTAATTAAGCCTATCATTGTGTAGCCTTACTGTGTTGCTTTAGAGATTAAAAAAAAGAACTCCAAGACGAATAATCCCCTTCTTCAATAGTTTTCTTGTTACTCTCAGGATAAATAACACAAGGCTATAATTCAATTACCAAAGTGAAACTCTTCAGTAATATGATTATTTTCAGTGGTGTAGTCTACTCTTTTTATGGTGGGTATAGACTATTGTATATTTGAGCATTTTTGAAGAGAGTATACTGTATATTTGTGCTACTCTAAATGATGCACCTATCAATTTTAAGTGGATAGGCTGTAGGCCTACTGAAATCCCTGAAATTTTGAAGTGGGTATACTCCGTATAGGCTGCCTGCGTTCTGCATAGACTACACCTCTGATTAGGCTATTTTACTCACACACTATTGTTGGTGTTGGGGTGCACTGGTGAGTTTATCCCCTCTGTGGACAGAGGCGGACTTTCAGTAAGGCATACCTAGGCAATTGCCTAGGGCCCCGACCTTATCTGCCCTCCACAGAGGCCCCAAATGTCACACCAGTCGTGGTAGACATGCAAAAGAAGCAGGCCTGATATTAATGTGTCACTTATGTAAAGTAATCAAAGATCTAGGTATATGTGACAAAACCCTTGACTGGCACCAAAACACCCAATTTTACGTCTATAAATTGACTTTTGAGGGCCCCATGTTTATATTTCGCCTTGGGCCCCAAAATGGCTAGATCCGCCCCTGTCTGTGGCCCATAAGTCAGCAGCCGCTCTAGGTACGGCCTTGCACAGCCCCCAGCAGGGGAAAAACAACTCCAGGGGTACATTCCAATATGCCACCTTGCCTCCTCCACTTGTGCTTGTGGCCTCGCTCTGCCTCCTGGCCCCTCCTCCGTGGAGGAAACAAATAAGTTTCCCCGCTGTCAGCCTAGCCAAAACAACTTTTGGTAGACTTTTTTTCATTCACCATCCAGTTTGCAAGTGAGAAAATGACTTTACAATTGAGCTTTTGCGAGATATTGAAATATAATGCTGTTGACAGTGATGTCATCATGATTAGACCTACTTCCTGGTAGAGGCCACAAGCACAAGTGGAGGACGCAAGGTCGCATATTGGAACGCACTCCAGGTGTCTGTCCATTGGTATTTGTAGGGAGGCAGAGAGTCCAGACATTGCTGTTGCCAGATGTGTCTGATCAAATCCCGCCCAAAAGGTTCTCAAAACCGCCTAAATGCGCTTAATTCCACCCAATTTCAACCAATTGCATTGATTTATGGACACAAAACTGCAGAAAAAAACACCAAATGGCCAATTTCTCCCGTTTTTACTCGCAGACGGCCATCCCAAGTAACCCAATTGAGCAGGTAACCGCCCAATCTGGCAACACTGCCATTGCTTGTCCTCCAAGGAGAGATAAATTGGTCCTGTCGCTATAGCAGAGCGCCGAAAGAAAGATAAGACTCTTTGTTTTGGGTAGGCACAGACATTCTTTTACTGCTCTGCCGGGATTCTCATGTGACGGGCAGCAGCACATTTCACATGCAGTTGAAGTTCAAGCAACCTAGCTTCCAAGCCTACAAGATTCGCACGGAGTGCAACGCCTAGAAAACTTTTCTGGTGCTGTCAATTACTCACACAAGCGCCATGGTCGGATTTCCTGCATTACTGGAGCACTGAATCTGAAAAAAAGACGACTGATCACGACTCCCGAGGTAAGATGGACCGCTGGCCACATTAATTTAATAGCCTACTCGGCAGTGGTGTAGTCTACGTAGATCGCGGGTATACGGAGTATAGGCTTACCCACTTCTAAATTTCAGGGATTTCTGTATACCCTCTTAAAATTGATTGATCCATTATTTTGAATGGCACAAATATATACAGTATACCCACTTCAAAAAATGCTGAAATGTACAGTATACCCACTTCAAAAAATGCTGAAATATACAGTATACCCACCATAAAAAAGCAGACTACACCACTGATACTCGGCTGCTACAGTCCATCACCTCGCCAATTACTCACACGCTTGCCCAAGTGGCCATAAACTGCCGGAATATGCCTGCAACAACATGTCATCATCCATTGCGTATACATAGTGACGCGCTGATTTGAACCCACTATCGCGTGTCTCCAATAGGCCTACGCCTTTTCAAGTTAAGGCGCTCTCCACAGCGCCCTGTAACAGGTTTGGTTTAGGGATGGTTTTTGGTTTAGGCACAATAAGTGACACAGTGGACACTTTATATGTTGATGTTTGTGTGTGTGTGTGTGTGTGTGAGAGAGAGAGAGAGAGAGAGAGAGAGAGAGAGAGAGAGAGAGAGAGAGAGAGAGAGAGAGAGAGAGAGAGATGCCTTGGCAAAATGTATGTAACAGTGAGCTACTTATGGTTATTTTATGTGTAAGTATGTGAGTAATGTCTAGTGGTCAATGTCTTCATTTATGTATGTTACTGGTTCTACGTTTCGAGTGCGCGTTTGGCAAACGCAAAATGTCAATTATCAGGGTTTTTTTAAAAAGTAAATGACCTAGATGTTTCCATAGTGTATACATTTAAGTTTCCAAACAAACAAATTGATAGCTTAATCTTAAATCATTTGATAAATACTCTTATGAAAGGTAACATTTACTTGATTTTTTTGTCAACAGTGTTATGGACAAATACTATGTCATTTCAAACATATATAAAAATACTACACAGTTGAAACATACGTTTGAAAGTGCTTATGTCCCTTAAAAATAATGTTGTCATTAATTTGTGCAACTGAAAATGTGATTGTTGAGCTTCATAAGTAGGATTTTATGATTCACTGTGATACAGGCTGGCACATTTTTCATTATAAATCCCTGTAACGTCTGATTTGAATTTAGTCACCCTCCTTACACAAGACTTCCTTCTCCAGAAATAATCCCTAGTGTCTGTTCATAGGATTTTTCCAACACATAAGGGATCAATAGCACAAAAACACTTTCAAAACAGTCAACCGTGTTACTCAACGTTACGGTCGACAGTGCAGGGGAACAAGTCTGCACAGAGCAGACAAACCCATCTCCCTAGAACACAAATTATTTTGTTTGTTTGTCTGTCAATATGGAATCAGGTAATGTCAATATGGAGATAAATGGGCAAAAACATATGTCTAGGTGTGGGGCGCGCGTTAGAAGGACAACACACAGCTGTGTGGTAACAAATATATTTTACATTGACCTACTTTTCTGACTGAAACATTTGGAAGTAGATTAAATTGATGGTGTTAGTGCAACACTTGCTCATGGTGTTATGTATCTGTTATAGAACGTATTCCTCTGCACCTAATATGAGGATGATCGATCGTGCTCCTGTTTTAAAGTTGATATTTAAAGTTGATGTTTGCAGGCTGGTGGTGGATGAGGAATCAGATTGAGATCTGCTCCTGTGTAGCATTGTGCTCCTGTTTAAAGGGACACTGTGCAGGAAATGGTCAAAGAAGGTACTGCAACTATGCTGCTCATTGCAACTGGGTTGCCTATTGCCAAATTTGATCTTTTCATGGAAGTTTACTGAGTAATAAACTAATTAGTTCTATTATGGCCCAAGTACAGTCAGTTTTGCATCTAAAAATGGCTATTTCTGGAAATTCAAAATGGCGGACCATGGAGAAAATCCCCCTTTTCATGTATGTAAAGTGTTTAAAGCTGTTGTTTCATGTTTTTGTTTTGCAGGTCTTCCCACCTGCTAATGCCTGGCTTACAATAATGGCATCCCAACCTCTAATGTCAGTGAAGGAGGAGCCAGAAGAAGATGACTTTGATGACTTTCTATACTCTTATATACGTGCACATCCAATAGAGGATGAGAAGCCTAAATTGGAACAAAACTTTAAAACTGAAATGTATGAGTCGCCTACAGTTCCTGAGCCAGACTTCATGAGGATCTTTATTAAAGAAGAAGAAGAGGAACAGGAGGAACAGGAAGAGGAGGAGTTTGGACATTACAGCCAAGATGCATCTTCAGCAGAAAGTAAGCCAAGTTGGTATGAATTTCCATAAACTCAATCATTTAATTTCAAGTCATTTTTTCTGCACGTGTGCTATTTTGTGGTGCATTTAGACAGGATAAGAAAAAGTCTGTGATTTACTCAATCGACAGACATTGTGACCGGAAAAAACTCAACTACATCATAGAGACATTGCTATGACACAGGCCCTGTTAACCTGTGTGAAGTTGGCACCCCATATTGAAAATCTGATTTAAAGCATTTTGGTTCGATTGTGCATCGTTTGTGCACAATTGTGCAGGAAAAATGAGCGTTTGTGCACAAACCCTCTTTAAGATATTTACATTTTAAGAGGTTGGTGACCTTAGGTCACAACATCCAAATGACTCAAAAATGGTTGGAATCGTTTGTGCTTCGTTTGTGAACGTTTGTGCAGGAAAAATTTATGTTTGTGCACAAACCATTTTTTAGTTATTTAACTTTTAATTTTTTGAAAGTAGGTCACTCAGCACCCCGTCAACATCCAAATGACTCGAAAATGGTTGGAATCGTTTGTGCTTAGTTTGTGCACGTTTGTGCAGGAAAAATTAACGTTTGTGCACAAATCGTTTTTATGCTATTTAACTTTTAATTTTTCGAAAGTAGGTTACTCAGCACCCCGTCAACCTCCAGACTGATCCTCCATTGAGGCAGTCGTTCATATAGGTGGTGGGCCCAGTCTCATATCTTGTCAGTTCGTTGGTGTTAACGAGTGGCAACTTTATATTTGCTTATATAACCCCCTGACAACCCATTAATCAATATTTTGGCTGCTGCCATCCTCAAAACTTGCACATTGATTTATAAAAATGACAACATAAACTAGCCGACCGAGTGACGTCACGTCAATGCAAAGTCAACGAGGCAGAATACAGCTAGCGCGTGCATGCTACCCGGAACCGTCAGATTTCATGGCAAAAAGTTACAAGTTGGGGGGTAAGTGGGCTTACTTGTTGTATACATGCAAAAAAAAAATCTCAAACTTTCAGAAGTGCTCTTTTTCGCTGTTAGTGTTCGACTGTCTGACCATCATTGGGCAACGAGAGATAAATGTCAAAAAGAGGACAGGTCTGTTCCCTCAAAGCAATAGAGCAATGAGGTGACGGGGGTAGATCAATTCGCCAAATAACTATGTGTCAGTAAAGTAATGCAAGCTGTGTTATTTTTTCCAGTAACAGGAAAATGGTCAGGAATGAAATGCCTACGTTGTTTCAATGATTAGGTGAATTATCTGCCTATGAAAAAAGCCCAATATGCGGATAAATATTCCTGTTTCAACTTTGAGGGGCGGAGACTTCCCATTGACTGTGCATTATGTGACGTCACCCCCAGTCTTTTTTATTTTCGTTATTTTTTAATACCAACGTGCAACTTTTCAGCGTGGCAACAGCCAGAATATTGCTTTACATATTGTCAGGAGGTCATATTAGAAAAATCAAGTTGCCACTCGAGAGTGAGAACGAAACTCGTTTTCTAAAGAAGCTACGAAATCTAGCCCACCGTCTAATATGCAAAATAGGGAGGCGGAGCACTCGGAGGGTCACAGGCAGCCTCAAAATGAATGGCAGTGAACGAGAAGCCAGCGTATTGAAGGATAAAACTTGCTGTTTTGAACTTGTAATCGTCTGGGGAAACTTCCTTCAAAGTTCACAGCCCACCTCGTGAATTCAGGGAAATGACAAAAAAGTGGGACAAACATACATACATCCAGATGACCACGAGCACTTGAAGAATTCACAGTCCCCCCCCCCTTTTTTTTTAGTTATTTAACTTTTAATTTTTTGAAAGTAGGTCACTCAGCACCCCATCAACTTCCAAATGACTCAAAAATGGTTGGAATTGTTTGTGCTTCGTTTGTGCATGTTTGGGCAGGCAGAAATAAAGTTTGTGTACAAACCGTTTTTATGCTATCTTACTTTTACTGTTTTCGAAATCGTTTGTGCTTCATATTTGTTTGTGCTTCATGTTTGTTGCCATCATGTGATTGGCTGACATCAATGAGAAGTTGGAAAGGTGTGCCTAATAAATTGGCCATTGAGTGCAGATGTAGGCCTATGCACATTATTTTTGTGTGTACAATAAGTCATGCTTAATGATTATATGGATTTTCTGTTTTTTTTGTATTATTGCCATGTTTCTTTATGGATGCTATACATAGAAATGATCTGAGCAGGAAAAGAAACAGCACTTTATCTGAACGAATATGTAAGACAAAATGTCTTGCAACTATGTTGTATTGTATATGTTTTGTTATTGAGTTGATTTCTTTTGTGAATTGGCTTACCTGAGGGAGGGGCTGTTAGTTAATAATGGCTCAGAGCCTCAGTGTTGAGTTGAGCAGCATAGGAGACGGTTGTGTCTCAGAATTGATATGGAAGTAGTTGCGCAGAAGCTGTTGAGCTGTAGTCTGGCACTCTTGCCAATTTTGTTTCATGACTTTGATCCTCTTTGTTTTGCTCATTTTGGAAGCCCTGTGAATGCATGCAGTTTTAAGAAAAATTGAAAAAGAAGGAAAATAATAAAAAATCTTGTCTCTTGCGAAGAAAACTGTCTCTTGTCCACTCCGTCGCTGGTCGTTCACTGCCATTCATTTTGAGGCTGCCTATTTTGCATATGAACCGACTGCCTCAATGGAGGATCAGTTTGGAGGTTGACGGGGTGCTGAGTGACCTACTTTCGAAAAATTAAAAGTTAAATAGCATAAAAACGATTTGTGCACAAACGTTAATTTTTCCTGCACAAACGTGCACAAACGAAGCACAAACGATTCCAACCATTTTCGAGTCATTTGGATGTTGACAGGGTGCTGAGTGACCTACTTTCAAAAAATTAAAAGTTAAATAACTAAAAAATGGTTTGTGCACAAACATTAATTTTGCCTGCACAAACATGCACAAACGAAGCACAATCCATTCCAACCATTTTTGAGTCATTTGGAGGTTAATGGGGTGCTGAGTGACCTAAGCTCACCAACCTCTTAAAATGTAATTATCTTAAAGAGGGTTTGTGCACATTTTGCCTGCACAATCGTGCACAATCGATGCACAATCGAACCAAAATGCTTTTAATCAGATTTTCAACATATGGGGTGCCAACTTCACACAGGTGCCCTGTTAAGGTCTAACAAGGCAAAGGGGTTTAACTTCCATGGTGCCAATACTGCTGGGTGGCACTGTAAAAATAACAAATATGTAGATGAAACTATATTGTAGAGAGGAGTTTTGCATAAAAATGAAATTACAGGTAGACATGTCCAGTCTATTAGTCACATCCAGTGCTCTTAAAGGGACACTGTGTGAGATTTTTAGTTGTTTATTTCCAGAATTCCTGATACCCATTAATGTTACCTTTTTCATGAATACTTAAAGGGTTTATGAAACGAAAACAAATGGTCATTCCCATTAAAGCCTTGCTTTTTCTGATAGCATCGATGAGACTTTGAACCCAATCATCCTGGAGGAACTTGTGTAAATGGCAACTCAAAGTGTGAATTCTGTGAAATTTGGTGTGACTAATGAGCTGGGCTGTGACATCATAGAGGGGAGTCCCTGGTTTGCTAGTATGGCGATCTGAGAAAACAACACACATTTGATGGACCCACATCTTATAAAGGAACCAAAATTCTGATACAAACATCAGCGTGTCGAAAAACCACACATCCAACCTCATGATAAAAAAAACAGCAGCAGAAATCTATTTCAGAGGCACTGATACATCTGCAGAAAGTGACATGTCTGACAGGCGAAGTGACGATTGTTGACATAGCCTGACAGTTCGTTTTGTTTATGGTTACGGTTGCTAAGGGCGCTTTGCCATGACCCACAGATGACATGGCGTGTGTATTTGTTGACAAATGGGGGGCATTTTGATTCAATTGCGCGATAAAAATATCATCAACTAGAGAAAAAACGGAGGTATTAGGCTGTTGGAAAAACGCCCTATATAGCCTGAGTCCTCAGCATATTTTTAGCGTTTATCATTATTATTATTTTTTGTGCTCAAAGTCACAGGCGTCGCGTGTCCCTCAGCCGGACTCTGAGGACGAGGTGTGTCCAAACGTCAGCCACACGTGCACCACAATACTAAAAACAAACAATCAACGCTTCAAAGTAGGCCTACGCTATGTGCATCTCTGTTTATTCGCTAAGCAGTAGCCCAATCTGTGAGTTGGCTGTCCTCGACTGATAGCACCACGCTGATGTGCGGATATCCTCCCAAAACCAATTTATTGACCAGTTGAATGGCAATCAATAAAAAGTGCATATTCCGAGAGCATTCACATCGGTTTGGCATGTAATGTGCATTACCCTTTCCTGAAAACAACATACAAAGCAGATGGACAAGGTAAAACGAGTAGCCTAAAGCAAAGCAGTGCACTCACCTGTCTTCGTGCCCGAGCAGTTACAGGGGCAGTTTCAGTCTGCACGCCGGCGATGTCAATTGTTGGAACTGCTTGAGGCAATAGCATTCTCTTCAGTCCAACCATGCCCGCGACCTCCACATTTGTGGTGAAGCACAAGGGGTGGAAATGTGCCGAGCACAACAGTGACCACGAGCTTGCTTCAAAACCACGCATTGGATCCACAGAGCCCTAGCTTGATTTAGCCACAGTTCCATCATTCTTCACAGAAGGGAACTTGTGCAAAGATATTCCTTCTGTCAAGTAGCCATTTTTGCAGCTGGCACCGTTCGGCCCTCCAGCAACACACTGCTTGACACTGCGCTTTGTTTTGGTACTAGCCGCCATTGATCTGAACAAGGTGGAATGAGGTGAACTCACCCCTTCTATGTCACGCATATCATTTGCATAAAATTTGCATGTCACCAAAAAAACACTTTTTGGGAACGTTTTAACATGACTTTTAGGACAAAATATCACCCAGACAATATCCCATTTTATTCACAAGGCTTAGAACTTTCAGAATCTGTCCTGGAAATGGTCAAATTCCTTTACTTTGTTTTCGTTTCATAAACACTTTAATACCACAATCAAATTATAAGTATTCATCATGACATCAGAAATAGCCATTTTCAGCTGCAAAAATGACTGTACTTGGGCCATACTAGAAAATATTAGTTTATTACTTAGTAAACGTTAATGAAAAGATCAAATTTGGCAATATGCAGTCCAGTTTCAATGAGCAGCATAGTTGCAGTACCTTTTTTGCCCATTTCCTGCAGAGTGTACCTTTAATTAACTTTTTTCACTCCCAGCCAAAATGGTTATTGATGTTACACTTCGAAGAGGGGATGTCTGCGCTTCAGCCTTGGTGGTGCTCACCGTCGAGGACAGCAGTATAAAGACAATCTGGGCTACTTCACAGTGACTAGACCCAGAGATGACTGGAGCACTCAGCAACTTGTTTTAGAGGTTTTTTATTATTTTGGTGCACAAAATGACTGACGTTTCGGCGCACCTGCGGACTGGACTCTGAGGAAGGCGCAGGTGCGCCGAAACGTCAGTCATTTTGTGCACCAAAATAATAAAAAACCTCTAAAAAAAAGTTGCTGAGTGCTCCAGTCATCTCTGGGTCTAGTCACTGTGAAGTAGCACAGCTTGTCTTTATACGGTAATTATTGATGTTAATTTTACTAGCCAAACACACTCTCACTAATGGGTCAAAGTGGCTTTTCTTTTCTACCAGCCAAATGGATGTTTTTTTATACCAGCATTTGGCAGGCTGACTGGTGTTAATTTAGAGCCCTGGTCACATCTATTGGTGTAATGTAGTGACTATGCCCAGAGATTTAAGAGAAGGGCAGTCATGGGTGAGCGGTTAGGGTGTCAGACTTGCATCCCAGAGGTTGCCGGTTCGACTCCCGACCCGCCAGGTTGGTGGGGGGAGTAATCAGCCAGTGCTCTCCCCCATCCTCCTCCATGACTGAGGTACCCTGAGCATGGTACCGTCCCACCGCACTGCTCCCCATGGGGCGCCACTGAGGGCTGCCCCCTTGCACGGGTGAGACATAAATGCAATTTCGTTGTGTGCAGTGTTCACTTGTGTGCTGTGGAGTGCTGTGTCACAATGACAATGGGAGTTGGAGTTTCCCAATGGGCTTTCACTTTCGCTTTTCGCTTTAATATTTTGTCCCAGTTGACACTCAGAAGGGCCAGGTAGGCCTACTCATAGCCAGGCCGTGGCCTCCTAGTGACCCAACAGCTTCGGCGTTGCTACCAGTCATACGGGAAATACGGGAACATTTTTGGGAAGCAAACAAACAAACTAAGGGAGGCCGTTTGGGAAATGTTGCTTGGGAAATGTTAATTGTTATGCTCTTGGTCAGATGATTCAAGTCGATGATTTTTGTCATGTTTTTGGTACAAGGTGTGTATTAGGGTAAATGTTGAAGGCAGCGCGGGGGAGGGGGAGGGGGGGGGGGTGGGGGGAGGCGTTGGTTGGGGAGGGATCTGTTGTATGTATTGACTGTCCTCATGTCCACTGCGCCACCGACTTAGAAGAAAGGACAATAAAGACACTACTACTACTAAACAGGCTAGCCTGCTCGCATTCTTACTTATCAGGGGTGCGTTTCCGCAATGTTAGCTTTGAACTACAGATGTACTTTGTAGTTATCTACTTACTTCAAGGCGAAATCCGTGCATTTCTCGAAACCTTACTATTCCCACAGTAAGCCAAAAGTAGTGCGGCTACTTTCCTGAGTCCACACCGCTACTTACTTTCTTGGCATTGCAGTGCGTGACCAAAGAAGCAACAAGAGATAAGCATGATTGCTGAGTCATGAATCAGCTGTTTCCTCCTAAATTCAGTGCGTGAAGTAGAAAGCAATAGTGTACAACCACCACCAGCACATTTGATTGGATGTCACGACACCGTGACTCCGCTGTTTCCTCCACAACACACCTTGAAATTTCTTTGTGAAAAAACACGGCCGTGGCATTACAATCTGACACCGTCCGCACCAATAATGCAGTATTATCTGCATGCCGATTGGATTTCGTTTCATCCCGAGGTGTAATTTGTAAAATATTTGAACAATAAAATTGTGGTTACTCCCAGAAAATCGTCTGTTGAGGTGTCATATCCCTAAGAAATTTTCGCGCAGATTTCATTCCATAGCCTAGTGGTATTCACGCTTGCATCCCAATGGGAAAACAGAAGCCACACCGGTTCGAATCCACATGGTTGCAGTGCCACAATTTTGGAAATATCTGGCAGAAATAGATAATTTATGTTGTGCATTACCAACACACACGTGCAGCCAAGGGAAAATGTGTTACACTGTAGGGTCCAAAACACGATTTCACGAGTTGTTGTCAACATGCTGCACACTGGTTTCGAACCCGCGTAGCTCGCGTCTTCCCATTGATAGGCAAGCGTAAATACCCCTAGGCTATGAAATGAAATTCGCGCCAAAAATATTTAAGTACTTGACACGTAAGCCAGCGCATTTCCGGGAGTAACCAATACTTTCTTATCTAAATATTTCACAAATTACACATCGAAATGAGACGCAATTCAATCGGTATACAGCTAAAAGTATATTATTAGTGTGGGATTCATCAGATTCCAAGGATATGACGTTTTTTTTTTCACGAACAAATGACATGACGTGAATTTGTGTTCTGAACACTCTCGCAGCTGTATCATCACTTTGTGTGCATGTCGATTGATTTTCATCGCTTTTGCACCACAGGATTAAAAGATATTGACACATTTGTGGTCAAATATGTACTACAAGTTTAGCTAATGGGTGGGGTCACACTCTGAAGTAGACTAGCGCTGTGTGTTACTTGGGGTGGCTGAGGTGATGTCTGGACTCAATGGATCTACTCCAGCTGTACTTCAACTTCACTGTCCAGATACGGATAGGAGGCACCTCACTTTCAAAGTCACCACTACTTCAGAGTGCACATTACTCCAAGCAGTAGTTACTTTGTGTGCTAACGTTCGAGACACAAGAGTTAGCAACTTTTATAGTATTTACTATGCAACATTGCTAACAGACTAGCTACTTCGCACTTTGAGAATCGCACCCCAGATTTGTATGGCTACATGTTGTCTTCAATACTTTTAACCATCTACAATGTGTAAAAGATATGAGTGATTCAAGCTGAATCATACAATACATCATTGTGTGTGTTCAATGTGTGTAATATTGTCTTAAAAATGTCTTATTTATTTTGTAGGTGATGATCAGAGGATTCAGTCTAATGGAAGACAGTCCACAGAGGGGAAAGGCTACACAGGAAGACAAAATCCTGAGACAGCAAACAAGTTTCAGAGTTTTCACTGTGAAAAGAGTTTTACTGATATGGACAGTTTCAAGAAACACCAGAGGATCCATACAGGAGAAAAGCCATTTGAGTGCTCAGAATGCAGAAAGCGTTTTAGTAGCAAGCAGTACCTCAAGGTACACCAGATGATCCATACAGGGGAAAAGCCATTTGAGTGCTTAGATTGTGGAAAGAGGTTTAGGCAAATTGTCAGTCTCAAGAGACACCAGAGGATCCATACAGGGGAAAAGCCATTTGAATGCTCTCAATGTGGAAATAGCTTTAGTGAAATGGGCAGCCTTAAGACACACCAGAGGATCCATACAGGAGAAAAGCCATTTGAGTGCTCTCAATGTGGAAAGAGGTTCAGTTGCGTTGGCAGCCTTAAGACACACCAGAGGATCCATACAGGAGAAAAGCCATTTGAGTGCTCAGAATGTGGAAAGAACTATAGTCACATGGGCACTCTCAGGCAACACCAGAGGGTCCACACAGGGGAAAAACCATTTGAGTTCCCAGAATGCGGACAGCGTTTTAGTCATATGGGCCATCTCAGGCAACACCAGATGATCCATACAGGGGGAAAGCCATTTAAGTGCACTCAATGTGGAAATAGCTTTAGTTCCAAGGCTATACTCAAGACACATCAGAGGATCCATACAGGGGAAAAGCCATTTGAGTGCTCAGATTGTAAAAAGACATTTAGTCAAATAGGCAATCTCAAGACTCACCAGAGGGTCCATACAGGGGAAAAACCATTTGAGTGCTCAGAATGCAGAAAGAGGTTTAGTCACATGAGCAGTTTCAAGAAACACCAGATGATCCATACAGGGGAAACGCCATTTGAGTGCTCAGAATGTGGAAAGCGTTTTAGTCACCTGAGCATTCTCAAGCTACACCAGATGATCCATTCAGGGGAAAAGCCTTTTCAATGCTCAGAATGCGGAAAGAGTTATAGTAACAAGGGCCACCTCAAGCAACACCAGCTGGTCCATACAGAAGTAAAGCCATTTACGTGCTCAGAATGTGGAAAGAGCTTTAGGTTGAAGATGAAGCTCAAGCAACACCAGATGATCCATACAGGGGAAAAACCATTTGAGTGCTCTCAATGTGGAAAGGCATTTAGGCAAATGGGCACTCTCAAGAAACACCAGAGGATCCATACAGGGGAAAAGCCATATGAGTGCTCTCAATGTGGAAAGGCCTTTAGCCAAATGGGTATACTCAATAAACACCAGATGATCCATACAGGGGAAAAGCCATTTGAGTGCTCTCAGTGTGGAAAGGCCTTTAGGCAAATGGGCACTCTCAATAACCACCAGATGATCCATAGGGAAAAGCCATTTAAATGCTCACAGTGTGGAAAGGCCTTTAGGCAAATGGGCGCACTCAATAAACACCAGATGATCCATACAGGGGAAAAGCCATTTGAGTGCTCTCAGTGTGGAAAGGCCTTTAGGCAAATGGGCGCACTCAATAAACACCAGATGATCCATAGGGAAAAGCCATTTAAATGCTCACAGTGTGGAAAGGCCTTTAGGCAAATGGGCGCACTCAATACACACCAGATGATCCATACAGGGGAAAAGCCATTTAAGTGCTCACACTGTGGAAAGAGCTTTCGTCACACGAACCATCTAAAGAAACACCAGATGATCCATACAGGGGAAAAACCATTTACAAACCCCAACTCCGGTGAAGTTGGGACATTTGGTAAACTGTGAATGAAATCAAAATGCTATCATTTTCAAAACATTCCATCCAATCATTAGAAGAAGAATATTAAAAAGACAACTTATTGAAGGGACACTGTGTGAGATTTTTAGTTGTTTATTTCCAGAATTCATGCTGCCCATTCACTAATGTTACCTTTTTCATGGATACTTACCACCAGCATCAAATTCGAAGTATTCATTATGACTGGAAAAATTGCACTTTTCATTCATGAAAAAGGGGATCTTCTCCATTGTCCGACATTTTGAATTTCCAAAAATAGCGAATTTTTAGCTACAAAAAAGACTGTACTTGGGCCTTACTAGAAAATATATTTTGTAATACTTAGTGTTAAAACCAAGAAAAATAATATTGTTTTGAGGCACATGTCATTTTGTCATTTTTAATTTGATAATTGCAACACGTCTCAAATAAGTTGGGACAGGGATCAGTGAAATGTTATAAACATCCAAATAAGCTAAAACAACATTTCAAAATGAATTGTATGAATAATTACAATAGTAATTACGTTAAGTTTTGCATTCCCTTTGATTTACCATGATTGTGTGTATATAAGATATATTTTTGTCATTAAAATCATTGTATAGGTTCATGACATCATCAAATATATATTGGATGTAGTCTTACTCTAGCACTCAAGTACAGCTATTGAAAACGTGGCCAGATTAAGAACGCTTCATGTGTGCAAATGATTTTGTGTGTGCGAATGAAGGTTTTAACAGTCACCTATGCACAGTTTCCCATGTCTATTTAGACTTGTGATACACCATATCCAGGTTGCACCACCAGGTGTATCACAACAAGTCTACTTGAAATAGACCCAAAAGACATGGGAAACATGTCATTTGCATACAGAA
>NC_085859.1:7399770-7402270 GCF_034702125.1 Engraulis encrasicolus | reverse complement strand
TCGAGAGTGGGTAGGCTGTAGGCCTACTGAAATCCCTGACATTTTGAAGTGGGTATACTCCGTATAGGCTGCCTGCGTTCTGCATAGACTACACCTCTGATTAGGCTATTTTACTCACACTATTGTTGGTGTTGGGGTGCACTGGTGAGTTTATCCCCTCTGTGGACAGAGGCGGACTTTCAATTAGGCATACCTAGGCAATTGCCTAGGGCCCCGACCTAATCTGCCCTCCACAGTCTGAGGCCCCAAATGTCACACCAGTCGTGGTAGACATGCAAAAAAAGCAGGCCTAATATTAATGTGTCACTTATGTAAAGTAATCAAAGATCTAGGTATATGGGACAAAACCCTTGACTGGCACCAAAACACCCAATTTTACGTCTATATAATGACTTTTGAGGGCCCCATGTTTATATTTCGCCTTGGGCCCCAAAATGGCTAGATCCGCCCCTGTCTGTGGCCTTAGTCAGCAGCCGCTCTAGGTACGGCCTTGCACAGCCCCCAGCAGGGGAAAAACAACTCCAGGGGTACATTCCAATATGACACCTTGCCTCCTCCACTTGTGCTTGTGGCCTCGCTCCGCCTCCTTGCCCCTCCTCCGTGGAGGAAACAAATAAGTTTCCCCGCTGTCGGCCTAGCCACAACAACTTTTGTTCATTCACCATCCAGTTTGCAAATTAGAAAATGACTTTACAATTGGGCTTTTGCGAGATAGTGAGATATAATGCTGTTGACAGTGATGTCATCATGACCTATTACTTCCTGGTACGAGGCCACGAGGACGCAAGGTCGCATATTGGAACGCACTCCAGGTGTCTGTCCATTGGTATTTGTAGGGAGGCAGAGAGTCCAGACATTGCTGTTGCCAGATGTGTCTGATCAAATCCCGCCCAAAAGGTTCTCAAAACCGCCTAAATGCGTTTAATTCCGCCCAATTTCAACGAATTGCATTGATTTATGGACACAAAACTGCAGAAAAAAACACCAAATGGCCAATTTCTCCCGTTTTTAACCGCAGACGGCCATCCCAAGTAGCCCAATTGAGCAGGTAACCGCCCAATCTGGCAACACTGCATTGCTTGTCCTCCAAGGGGAGATAAGGTCGCTATAGCAGGGCACCGAAAGAAAGATAAGATTCGTTGTTTTGGGTAGACACAGACATTCTTTTACTGCTCTGCCGGGATTCTCATGTGACGGGCAGCAGCACATTTCACATGCAGTTGAAGTTCAAGCAACCTAGCTTCCAAGCTTACAAGATTCGCACGGAGTGCAACGCCTAGAAAACTTTTCTGGTGCGGTCAATTACTCACACAAGCGCCATGGTCGGATTTCCTGCATTACTGGAGCACTGAATCTGAAAAAAGACGACTGATCACGACTCCCGAGGTAAGACGGACCACTGGTCACATTAATAGCCTACTCGGCAGTGGTGTAGTCTACGTAGATCGCGGGTATACGGAGTATAGGCTTACCCACTTCTACATTTCAGGGATTTCAGTATACCCACTTAAAATTGAATGATCCATTGTTTTGAATAGCACAAATATATACAGTATACCCACTTCAAAAAATGCTGAAATATACAGTATACCCACTTCAAAAAATGCTGAAATATACAGTATACCCACCATAAAAAAGCAGACTACACCACTGATACTCGGCTGCTACAGTCCATCACCCCGCCAATTACTCACACGCTTGCCCAAGTGGCCATAAACTACCGTAATATGCCTGCAACATTATGTCATGATCCATTGCGTAGGCCTATAGATGACACGCTGATTTGAACCCACTATTGTGTGTGTCCAAGTTGGCGTGCTCCACAACGCCCTGTAACAGGTTTGGTTTAGGGATGGTTTTGGTTTAGGCACAATAAGTGACACTGTGGACACTTTATATGACGATGTTTGTGTGTGTGTGTGTGTGTGTGTGTGTGTGTGTGTGTGTGTGAGAGAGAGAGAGAGAGAGAGAGAGAGAGAGAGAGAGAGAGATGCCTTGGCAAAATGTATGTAACAGTGAGCTACTTATGGTTATTTTATGTGTAAGTATGTGTGTAATGTTGGCTCGAATCGTCTCGAAATGAAAGGAAATGAAAAGGGATGGCAAGGGAGGTCATCAGTGTGCGTTTCAACCTTTCTTTGTATTGAACTTTTACATTTTGAGTCTGCATCTGGCTTAAATAGATTGGTGTGAGATTTGAATGCAATCCTATGGAGAATATCATGATCTGCTTGTTGACGTGCATGTTTCTTTTAGGTGTATTTCAGATTGCCAATGTTGACAGCATTCATGCATCCCCAAACCATGTCAGTCCCACTACCATGCTTGGCTTATGAGAGGATACACCTTTTTTGTAAAACTCACTTGTTTACCACCACACATGCTTGACACCATCTAAAGCAAATTTGTTTATCTTGGTCTCTTCAGATCACACGACATGGTTCCAGTGATCCATATCCTTGGTCTGTTCATCTCTCTTGAGACCAAGATAAACAAATTT
>NC_085859.1:7379770-7394770 GCF_034702125.1 Engraulis encrasicolus | reverse complement strand
CAATGAGTCTTGCTTGATACATTAATCAATACCTTTAAATGGGAACGAAACATGTTTTAATTTGGTCCTCAATTGGTCTAAATATAATGTTTGACAGCAGAATCAGTCGCAACCTCAACACTAACATCCCACGCACCCCCTGAAATCTCTGGTGCACCCCCAGGGGGTGCCTTACCCCAGGTTAAAACCACTGCATTAGGCCACTGCCACTATTTGTATAGTGCCCACAGCAGTACAGCCCATGGTTGCCCAGCAGAGTTCTACAGTTCTACAAGGCTGCATGTGTGAGTGTATGAATGAACATTCTAAAGGTGACAGTTTGCTGTATGAACTACAATATTGTGTGCTGCCCTGTTTTTACACTAAAAACTTTGGCAAGTTGTCTAATGAAATTAACACACATAAATGCCACAACCCTGCTCTCTGTGTCAAAGTTTAGATCACGTTTCTAGGCCAAATGGTTCAGTCAAAAAATGGCTATGCGCTGAGCTGTTCACACACTACACACACACACAAAATTATGAATGAGGAAAGCCCATAGGGATTATAAAACAGCTATCTCCCAAACATTTTTAAGAGTTGGCTAATGATCTTTACACAGTTTGTAGTCAGAGCCAAGACCTCTCTGACAATGCCTTTACCTAGTCGATAGGTTTATTTTATTTAAAAACCAAAGACAGGTCACCTCTCACTCTAACTGCCAGGGCTAGTGACATCATCATTCTGAACATTCTACCATTCATTTCAATTAGGGTAAAAACAGATCAAAACGGAGGAAAAACGAGTCTGGTGAATGAATAAAAGGGGCTAGGCCAGCGAGCAATGCAGAATGTACCATTCGGAGCCCTTTTCGAACTGGTCGTTTTGGCGCTCGAACCGCGTCTCTATCTCGAACGCTGCAATGATTCAAAGCTGGCTTGCGAATTCCCGCAAGCATACTAAATGACTTACAGCATGTTCTGTTTGTGTTCCAAGATGATGTATTTGTGTTGTAGAATAGTGAAAGGATGTTCAGCCTCAGACCACACAGCTGTGTGGTAACAAATATATTTTACATTGACCTACTTTTCTGACTGAAACATTTGGAAGTAGATTAAATTGATGGTGTTAGTGCAACACTAGCTCATGGTGTTATGTATCTGTTACAGAACGTATTCCTCTGCACCTAATATGAGGATGATCGATCGTGCTCCTGTTTTAAAGTTGATATTTAAAGTTGATGTTTGCAGGCTGGTGGTGGATGAGAAATCAGATTGAGGTCTACTTCTGTTTAGCATTGTGCTCCTGTTTAAAGGGGCACTCTGCAGGAAATGGTCAAAAACGGTACTGCAACTATGCTGCTCATTGAAACTGGGTTGCCTATTGCCAAATTTGATCTTTTCATGGAAGTTTACTGAGTAATAAACTAATATTTTCTAGTATGGCCCAAGTACAGTCAGTTTTGCAGCTAAAAATGGCTATTTCTGGAAATTCAAAATGGCGGACCATGGAGAAGATCCCCCCTTTCATTTATGAAAAGTGCAATTTTTCCAGTCATAATGAACACTTTGAATTTGATGGTGGTGGTTAATATTCATGAAAAAGGTAACATTAGTGAATGGGTAGCATGGATTCTGGAAATAATCAACAAAAAATCGATTCAAAGTTGGTGTTTCCTGTTTAGCATTGTGCTCCTGTTTAAAGTTGGTGTTTCCTGTTTTTGTTTTTCAGGTCTTCCCACCTGCTAATGCCTGGCTTACAATAATGGCATCACAACGTCTGATGTCAGTGAAGGAGGAGCCAGAAGAAGAGGACTTTGATGACTTTCTATACTCTTATATACGTGCACATCCAATAGAGGATGAGAAGCCTAAATTGGAACAAAACTTTCAAACTGTAATGTATGAGTCGCCTACAGTTCCTGAGCCAGACTTCATGAGGATCTTGAGAAAAGAAGAAGAGGAAGAGGAGGACGAGGAGGAGGAGGATGAAGAACAAGAAGAGGAGGAGGAGGAAGAGGAGGTTGGACAGTGCAGCCAAGATGCATCTTCAGCAGAAAGTAAGCCAAGTTGGTATGAATTTCCATAAACTCAATCGTTTAATTTCAAGTGTGCTATTTTATGGTGCATTCAGACAGGATAAGAAAAAGTCTCTGATTTACTCAATCGACAGACATTGTGACCGGGAAAAACTCGACTACATCATGGAGACATTGCTATGACACAGGCCCTGTTAAGGTCTAACAAGGCAAAGGGGTTTAACTTCCATGGTGCCAATACTGCTGGGTGGCACTGTAAAAATAACAAATATGTAGATGAAACTATATTGTAGAGAGGAGTTTTGCATAAAAATGAAATTACAGGTAGACATGTCCAGTCTATTAGTCACATCCAGTGCTCTTAAAGGGACACTGTGTGAGATTTTTTTGTTGTTTATTTCCAGAATTCCTGATACCCATTCACTAATGTTACATTTTTCATGAATACTTACTACCACCTTCAAATTATAAGTATTCATCAGTGTTAATTTTGACAGGAATTTTTAATTTAGTTTTTGTCTCTTGACGAAAATGTAATTTTAGTTTCAGTCAAAATTTAGTCAACTAAATCATTTTTATTTTAGTCTAGTTTTAGTCGACTAAAATTCATACAATTATAGTCAACGAAATCTAAAATAATTTTAGTCGACTAAAATATTACATTCATTTCCTCTGGTCCACACTTCTCTATAATATTGTCAAACTAAAACACAATTTGGGGAATCAATGACTGAAATGACATATTGTAATCATAACATATTGTCAAAAACTGCCAGAGCGTCTTATAAGCCAGTGCGTCCAATGTGTAAGAAAAATCATGGCCGCGACACTCATAAATCTCTGTCGATATTTTAGAACGACTTCAGGGGAAAACGGGACTGCGCGTTATGAAAAAATAGCCTACTTGTGGGTATAGCCTACCAGTAGGCTAATGAAGAGCGTCGCGGGGTACAGTAGCCTGTATGCAAGCGTTGCAATGTCACCTGTTGGAAGACGCGTCTCTCTCTCTCTCTCTCTCTCTCTCTCTCTCTCTCTCTCTCTCTCTCTCGTGCGCGTATTGCAAGCTGTTGCATATTATTTGCTTGATGCAAAGTTGTGATGGCATACACGCTCTCGTTGACATGGGTGTGTGCATGGTTGCATGGATTCGCAAGACTTTATTGCAATAACACAGTGGAAGCGTGGAAGGGCCGTTCACTTCCTATCTCAGTGTCCTTGACTGAAACAAGTTTCAAAACTCCACACTTCCGAATCCTTTGCGATCGGCACTACAGTGATTCTTATCAGAAGGCTTGTACCTACGCATAGACATAGACCCTTAAATTACAAACATTATCGAACTTTGAAATAAGATCAGACAACGACCGTCGGGTAGCATGCTCATGAAAGCGACAGGCAGTGGAGAAGTTGCGCCAAAATGTATCGTAAGATGTTTGCTACTGTGCGACAGCACCACCACTATTTCATGACTGCATAAACTTCTTCGTCATGGATAAATGGGCAACAATACTTTTTCCAGCCAGGATTGCACTGAAAAGTAGGCTACTGCTGTTAAAGAAGGCAGCACCGACGCCTGGGTGTGTGTGTGAGGGAGGGGAGGAGAGAGACGCGGAGCAGCTGAGATGAGGGTCGCGACTTCCGAAATGCTTCCTATTGGTTTTCGTCTCCGGTGGTATTGTAGTCACATTTTTATTTTTTTGACGAAAATATGAATCAATATCGTTATATTTTTCGTACCCACGCATGGTGTTTTTTTCGTCATCGTTTTATTGTCGTCAGGGGAAAAACAATCGTTAACGATAATTATGACGAAAATATTTCGTCACGAAATTAACACTGGTATTCATTATGACTGGAAAAATGGCACTTTTCATACATGAAAACGGGGATCTTCTCCATGGTCCGCCATTTTGAATTTCCAGAAATAGCCATTTTTAGCTGCAAAAATGACTGTACTTGGGCCATACTAGAAAATATTAGTTTATTACTTAGTAAACGTTAATGAAAAGATAAAAATTGGCAATATGCAGCCCAGTTTCAATGAGCAGCATAGTTGCAGTACCTTTTTTGCCCATTTCCTGCACAGTGTCCCTTTAATTAGCTTTTTTCACTACCAGCCAAAATGGTTATTGATGTTAATTTTACTAGCCAAACACACTCTCACGAATGGGTCAAATTGGCTTTTCTTTTCTACTAGCCAAGCGGATGTTTTTTACCAGCATTTGGCGGGCTGACTGGTGTTAATTTAGAGCCCTGGTCACATCTATTGGTGTAATGCAGTGACTATGCCCAGAGATTTAATATTTTGTCACAGTTGACACTCAGAAGGGCCAAGTAGGCCTATTCATAGCCAGACCGTGCCTCCTAGTGACGCAACAGCTTCGGCGTTGCTACCAGTCAGGTCAAGAGTCAATGCAAGCACTTTCTGATTTCCTGGAAATACGGGAACTCCTCCCACTTTGTTGGGAAACAAACAATCAAACCAAGGGAGGCCATTTGGGAAATGCTGTTTGGGAAATGTTAATTGTTATGCTCATGGTCAGATGATCCAAGTCGATGATTTTTGTCATGTTTTTGGTACAAGGTGTTTATTAGGGTTAAATGTTGACGGGGGGTGGGGGGTGGGTTGGGGAGGGATCTGTTGTATGTATTGACTGTCGTCATGTCCAAAGCGCCACCCACTTAGAAGAAATTTCCCCCATGGGGGACAATAAAGACATGTTGTCTTCAATACTTTTAACTATCTACAACATGTAAAAGATACGTGCCATTCAAGCTGAATCATACAATACATCATTGTGTGTGTTCAATGTGTGTAATATTGTCTTAAAATTGTCTTATTTATTTTGTAGGTGATGATCAGAGGATTCAGTCTAATGGAAGACAGTCCACAGAGGGGGAAGGATACACAGGAAGACAGAACCCTCAGACAGCAAACAAGTTTCAGAGTTCTCACTGTGAAAAGAGTTTTACTTACATGGGCAGTTTCAAGAAACACCAGAGGATCAATGCAGGGGGTAATCCATTTGAGTGCTCAGAATGTGGAAAGAGTTTAAGTAGCATTAGCAAACTCAAGAGACACCAGAGGATCCATACAGGGGAAAAGCCATTTGAGTGCTCAGAATGTGGAAAGAGTTTTAGGCAAATAGGCCATCTCAAGAGACACCAGAGGATCCATACAGGGGAAAAGCCATTTGAGTGCCTAGAATGCGGAAAGTGTTTTAGTCGTATGGACTATCTCAGGCAACACCAGAAGATCCATACAGGGGAAAAGCCTTTTAAGTGCACTCAATGTGGAAATAGCTTTAGTACCAAGGCTATAATCAAGACACATCAGAGGATCCATACAGGGGAAAAGCCATTTGAGTGCTCAGATTGTAAAAAGACATTTTGTCAAATAAGCAATCTCAAGACTCACCAGAGGGTCCATACCGGGGAAAAACCATTTGAGTACTCAGAATGTGGAAAGCGTTTTAGGCACATGAGCAGTCTCAAGCTACACCAGATGATCCATTCAGGGGAAAAGCCTTTTCATTGCTCTGAATGCGGAAAGCGTTTTATTCATATGTGCCATCTCAAGGAACATCAGAGGATCCATACAGGGGAAAAGCCATTTGAGTGCTCTCAATGTGGAAAGGCCTTTAGGCAGATGGGCACTCTCAAGTCACACCAGAGGATTCATGTGGGGGGAAAGTCATTTCAGTGCTCAGAATGTAGAAAGAGTTTTAGGCAAATAGACCATCTCAAGAAGCACCAGAGGAGAATCCATACAGGGGAAAAACCATTTGAGTGCTCTCAATGTGGAAAGAGTTTTACTGAAATGAGCACTCTCAAGAAACACCAGATGATCCATGCAGGGGAAAAGCCATTTGAGTGCTCAGAAAATGGAAACGGCTTCAGTATCATTAGCAGCTTTAAGACACACCAGAGGATCCATACAGGGGAAAAGCCATTTGAGTGCTCAGAATGTGGAAAGTGTTTTAGGCAAAGAGGCCATCTCAAGACACACCAGCTGATCCATACAGGAGAAAAACCATTTGAGTGCTCTCAATGTGGAAAGAGTTTTACTGAAATGAGCACTCTCAAGAAACACCAGATGATCCATACAGAGGAAAAGCCATTTGACTGCTCAGAATGTGGAAAGAGTTTTAGGCAAATAGGCCATCTCAAGAGACACCAGAGGAGAATCCATACAAGGGAAAAGCCATTTGAGTGCTCTCAATGTGGAAAGAGTTTTACTGAAATGAGCACTCTCAAGAAACACCAGATGATCCATACAGAGGAAAAGCCATTTGACTGCTCAGAATGTGGAAAGAGTTTTAGGCAAATAGGCCATCTCAAGCAACATCAGAGGATCCATACAGGAGAAAAACCATTTGAGTGCTCAGAATGTGGAAAGAGATTTAATCAAATGTCTAGTCTCAAGATACACCAGAGGATCCATACAGGGGAAAGACCATTTGAGTGCTCAGAATGTGGAAAGTGTTTTAGCTGTATAGCCAATCTCAAGAGACACCAGAGAATCCATACAGGGGAAAGACCATTTGAGTGCTCAGAATGCAGAAAGAATTTTAGTAGCAAGAAGTACCTCAAGCTACACCAGAGGGTCCATACAGGGGAAACGCCATTTGAGTGCTCTTAATTAGTCCCTCCAGGAATTTGCGATGTTGCGATTTGCAAATGTTTTGCAACTTTAGTGAGTTCGCGCAAATTCTGCGCGATTTTGCAACTTTTAACTATCAGCACGATTTCCTGCAGCTTTTGGCACCGTTTTGGCACCTTTTTGGCCGTGTAATTCCGTGGCTTAATGCAACTCAAAAATAGACATCGAAACATCAGGCCGCCGCGCCCTCTCTCTCTTCTGCTCGCCCACTCACACACTGGAAACAGCCTGGGGGCATAAGATGCTCCGTTCACTTTGTTGCGCACTGCCTCAAGTTGAAGGATAAGTTTAGCCAATTTCAACATGCAGTTGTAATGCTCACACTATCCTGGACTTGACAGAACCTCAGTACATTACATTTCAAAAAATCATCTTGATTTATTCCAAAAAAACATCCAAAAGGTTATGCAACATCAGAAGACAAATCCTTTTGGGAAAATATTGGGAGTAGGCCTACCGGTATGTAAAAAAAAACAAATGTAAAGCTAAGCCCCAAAAGAATACTCTGCTTTAAAGGAACAGACCACCCTTTTTTGATTTTCACGTTTGCATGTGAAAGCATTATTCATGAATGTGCATATCATTTTCGTCTATGCGTTTGCATTACCCTGTTTAACAGCCAAATTAGGCATAGTAATGCAAGTCTTTGGTACAAAATAAAACATCATCAAATGTACTTATAAACCACTTTGTGAGTGTAAAATGGCAATTTCATTTTGTCTAGTGACCACCTCTGACTTGATGCTAAAGTTAACGGTGATCATGCTAAGCTATGCTAATAATTCCGATCCAATAAATCTAAGTACTAAAAACACTGAGAAGAAAACGATATGCACATTCATGAATAATGCTTGGAAACACTGCAAATATGTGAAAATCAAAAATGGGTGTTCTGTTCCTTTAAATGTGCACTGCGTGAGATTTTTAGTTTTTTATTTCCAGAATTCATGCTGCTCATTCACAAATGTTACCGTTTTCACGAATATACATACATGAAAAGGGGGATCTTCTCCATGATCTGCCATTTTTAGCTGCGATAATTGCTGTACTTTGGTCATACTAGTAAATATTGGTTCATTACTTAGTAAATATTCAAGAAAAGATCATAGCAATAAGCAACAGTTTCAATGAGCAGGGTAGTTGCAATACCTACTCTTCCCACATCCTCACTCTTAAAACAAAAGGTTTTAAATTGAACCTAATTGGGTTCTATAGCTTGGTAGGCCTACATATATGGCACCCTTTTAAGGGTCTATATAGAACCATTTAAGAGGGTTCAATTGAAAGAACCTTAAATGGTTCTTTATTATTTCAAAAAAGGGTGCTAAAAGGCACCTTTAATATTATTATTGTAGCTTTTATTATTATTATTAATATTACTATTGTTATTATTATTATTAATATTATATTTACATACAGACATGCTTATGTACTAGTCCTATATGTGACTGGACTAAATGTGAAATAAACTGTAAAGATCAAGCATTTTAAAATTCGAGCACAGAAATGTGTATGGACTTACAGGCAGGGGCTTACTATGTGTGATTGGACTCAATGTGAAATGGACTCTAAAGTTCAAGCATTTGAAAATTCAAGTAAAAGGTGGAGAAGAAGGAGTCGCACACAGGAGCTGAATATAGGCTATAGCACCTTGTTATCAGAAAAAGGTCCCATTACCCCAGATTGAACCCCTATGGTGCTATATAGAACCTACAAGAACCCTTTTTTATACATACACCTTTAAAATAAATGTTTGAAGAAATCAATTATCATTGTATCACATAGGTAAGGAACCTATTGCTGACCATCACGCTCTCGCTCTCTCTTAGGGGAAAGGGTTTGCATCTGCTGAAGTTCGCTAGATTGAAATATAGATAGATAGATAGATAGATTCTTTATTTGTCCTTTCGGAAAATTGTTCTGTGCCATTTTCAGTGCATCTGATACAATTACAAAGACATTACAATAAACAAGAACACAATAGACAAACACAACCCCCCACTCCCCTCCCTCTATAGGACAAAAAGACAGGTTGACAAAAAACCCAACATAAACACTGTAAAGTGCAGTATTCAGTAGCAAAGTGAAATGTGCTATTCAGTCTAAGTTACAGTTGTCTTATTTAGCATGGATATACTAGTAGGTATAAATGATTGGCGGGCTCTGTTTGTCTTAAATGAAGGCATCCTAAACCTCCTACCTGAGGGCAACAACTCATATGCTTGCTGTAAGGGGTGTGAGAGATCCTCACATATGTTATTTGCCTTCTTTACCACCCTTGCTTCAACAGTCATGGCCATGCTATTTAGTGGCTGGCAAGCAATCTTGCTGGCCATGTTGATTATCTTATGCAGCTTATTTTTAATTAACAACAGACAGGGAGAAGTACCAGGCCACAGAACAGAAACATAAAATGCTCTCAACAAAAGAATGATAAAAAAACCCGCGTCATATCCCTATCCACTTCAAATTGTCTTAGCTTTAGCATGAAGTACAGTCTCTGCATTCCCTTTTTGTAAATAGTATCAGTGTTACAGCTCCAAGTTAATTTGTCATCTATTACAGTTCCCAAATATTTATAGTTTTTCACCTCCTCAATGTCTTCCCCATGTATGACCATGTTCTGATGGGTGTGTCTCCCCGTTCTAAAATCCACAATGAGTTATTTTGTCTTTCTTGTATTTAGAAAAAGACAGACTCACACCACTCTACAAACTGATCCACCCAGGACCTGTATTGGGTCTCATTGCTGTCTTTAATTAACCCCACTATGGCTGTATTGTCTGCAAATTTAATCGTGGCATGATCAGTTGTATTGCTTCTACACTCATTTGTGTAGAGTGTAAACAGTACAGGGGAAATTACGCTCCCTTGTGGAGCCCCAGTGTTAGTAAAAATTGGGGAGGACACAGCTTTGTTTACCCGAACACACTGTGTTCTCTCGGTCAGAAAGGACTCAACCCATTTTATTAAGTTTGAATTCACACCCAGGTTTAAAAGCCTCTCCATCATAAGATGGGGCCTAATGGTGTTGAACGCAGACGAGAAATCTATGAAGAGAACCCGAGCATATTGTTTTGGCCTGTCTAAGTGGCAATATATGTTGTGGAGCATGTACAATAGAGCATCATCTGTGCTCCTCATAGCCCTATAGGCAAATTGTAAAGGGTCAGTACTATGCTGCACTTCCCTCAGAACATGTTTTAAGACAATCCTCTCAAGACTCTTCATTATGATTGACGTAAGGGCCACTGGGCGATAGTCATTTGAAACGCATGGTTTTGGTACCTTCGGGACTGGTACTTTAACTGAAGATTTCCAGACCTTGGGAATATAATGTGTCCCTCCAGAGACATTTGAAAAATATGTGCAAAGACATAGCTTAGTTGCTCACTGCACTCTTTAAGAACCCTTCCTCTTACATGATCAGGGCCAGATGATTTTTTGGTGTCAACTCTATTAAAGATTCTACGCACCTCATCATCAGTTACATATACATATACATTGTATACTTCTTTATTTTGTGTTTTCTGGATATTTTACTAGAATATGTCTATATATGGCTATCTGGCTATAAACCTTTTATGTATTCACATCTACAAGTTGTGTCATGGCCTTGCCATGTCATGTTTCTAATAATGTGTACTGTATTGTCCCTGACAAAAAACTACAAATAAATAAAATCAATATCAAACATCCTTGCACGTCATTGGATAAACTTTGAAAATTTTTTTTTGCACACCTCAGCTGGCAGGTGTGTGGGAGATAGCCCATGGGTTGCTCAGCAAACTATTTGAAAAAACTCCCGTTCACTGACCATTTTGCTGTTTTTCCTTTAATGAACGTTTAGGCCCTAGACGAAAACAGCGAAATGGTGAGTTTGCGGGAGTTTTTCCAAATATGTCATTGGATAAACCATCTATTATCGATTTCAAGGGGCCTCTCTGGCGCCCTATCTTGGTCACGCGTAAATTAATCAGTGATTTGGTAATTAATGTACTGTCTGCAATTAATTTGCTTCTTTAAATAATCTCCTAAAAACAAAAATAAAATAATTGAATACGATAGAGTAGTGGCATTAGCTGTGGTTGCCCCACCATGACGTGTGCTAATACTAAAACACCATTGACACACTCTCTCAGATCTGTGAGTGTTTCAATGCATACAAAGCACAGATTAACCCAGGTGACCCATGAAGTGAGAGAGTGTATGTGTATTTGTGTGGTATGCAGCAGCCTAGCTGTGTGGAGAGGAGTCAGAGAGGCATGGGGGAGGGGCTGTATGTATCTGTTTTTAAGGTGCCCTGTGTTATATATTCTTTGTTTATTTCCAGAATTCATGCTGCCCATTCACAAATTCCAATAGCCTACCTTTTTTTTACGAATACTAACCACAACCATTAAATTCTACAGTATGTCTCATAAGTGAGTACACCCCTCACATTTCTGCAGATTTTTAAGTAGGCTATATCTTTGCATAGGACAACATTAAAGAAATTTTGCTTTCACCAATGAGAATCGTGTTTTGCTCCACTATAGGCCTATATAAAATATAGGCTATTATATATAGGGCTGGGTAAAATAATCCAGTTAATCGATCGAATCGAATCGAATTTCACATAATTGATTCACAGGGCACAAAATCGTTTTTTTGGTTCTTTTTCTTTTTGTTCTTTTTGTTTAATTTAGGTCTATGGAAAATACCCAGTATGTAGGCTACTGTATTAGTCAATTAGGCCTAGGCCTACTTATTACAAATTAGCAATCTGTTAACACTGTCAAGCCACAGCCCTTTGACATTTGACATTTTTATACAAAAATAGGCAACAGATCAAAGATATTTTCCGATCCACCTCGCATTTCCCCGTCGATCACACATATGCTGTGCCTCAGAATTAATAACAACCAATGGTGTGCTTGTTGACTTCACTTGGCAAGCGATTTTTGAGTTGTGTGTGTGCAAAAATATGTAATTAGCCACTTAAGCCACGGTGCAGCGGTAGGGTTGGCTGTGCCTCGGTTCACGTCAGATATGCGAGGCGCACGAGTCTCTAACACAGTTTTGCACAAAAGCTAAAATAACGTTTCTTGCGTGTTGAATATGAGTGGTCTTACGACGCAAATCCAGACCTTTCAAATTCACTGTCATCATATGTGAAATCCGGAGCACATGCCAAACGGTATGAGGATTTAGCTTGGCTCGCTCCATTAACCCTATCCAGACCGGGGGGGGGGCTAAAAGTGCCCGCACCAACTTTGATGTCGTATAACTCTTGAATGACTAAAGCTATGACTACGAAACTTTGTGACTTTTCCTAAAATGAAGTTGGCTACAATGTGATACCAAAAGATTAGGTTTATCATTTTTGTTGTTGCCATGGCAACGGTTTTCTGACGGGTACACCTGCCCAAAAATCACTGATCTAAGTCTCATCATCATCACTTTTCATATTTTTTTACATTTTCATTAGCATCAGACACCCTTTTGAACATTTGAAGTGGTCTGATGCACATAATAACCAAAATTGATGTGCATTACCCAAGTTAGATGGAAAATACATTAAGGTGACATTTTGCGCAATAAAATCAGGAAATGATGTCATAATGACGTCATAATATCCAATAATGACACCAAACTGATGTCATTCATAGATCTTTGGCTGAAGATCATCCCCTCCAAGTTTGGTGGTCATACGCCATTCGGTTCCTAAGTTATGAGGGGGGGGTCAAAAGAGCCCCCCCCCGGTCCCAGGTATGCCAAAAAAGCCCGGTCTGGATAGGGTTAAGTCTCATTCAAAATTTTGAGAGCTCCAGCCCCACGGATCGGAAGTAGAAGGGCGTGAATTAGGTGCCCCATAGAGCTCGAAAGTCCCGCCCCTTAGTTCCACGTTTCACGGGACCTTAGCTGACCATCTAACAACATGGTAGAGACTAAATATCTTCTGATCTCAGTCATGATATGCGCGGGGCTACAAATATGCTGTTTAAGAGGCTAGATAAAGATTATTCATCCTGAAGTATCAATGTTTTGTTCCGAGGCCGTCGGCATGAAAAATGTGAAGAAACACAGCTTTCTAAAAAGTTTGGGGGTTCATACGAAAAATTAAGCAAAAATATCAAACATGTATGGAGCTCGTGGCACAACTCGAAGGGGATCGAAATGCCATTTTAATACCGCCATTGGATAACATGCTACGATTTTCGGCTAAAAACGCCGTTGAGGTCCCATGAAATCGGGGGAAGTGACGTCACTTTCGAGCTCTATAGCGAGTGGCAAGGCTGTTCTATAAGGGCTGTGGTTGCAGTGCCTTTTATGACCATTTCCTGCACAGTGTCCCTTTAAAACCTCCATAGGCCTATATCAGAGATCTTATAGACACAAAGAAACGTCATTCTAGTTATTTTCCGGTATCCACTTTATGTCGGGTGAACACCCTTTTAGGAGACATCCAGCGTTCTGAGGATGAGAATAAATGAAGTCCCAGCGCTGTAGATGGCGGTAGCGCACTTCTTGTGCAAACACCTCAAAAATACAAGAAGAAGGCGGGGACAACGCCCCCTAAGGAGACCCAACTTGAGCACATTCTTTTGCATTGGGTGGGCAGGTTTTGAATCCTCTTTATTAATCCAACCTCTTTGCCTATATCACATTTTCTTGGGGGACAAACCCCTGAACCCCCGACAACAAAGGCTCCCTAACATCTTGGGAATCATATGCAGGTGGTAAAGTGTCTTATTTTTCATGTTAAGCGTTACATGTTACACGGATCCATTGACTTTCACTATCTTAGCTACATACTCCCTCTTTTAACTTGTCTTAAAGCAAGACAACGGCTTACATGAAACATAAGACACTTTACCACCTTTATAAACCCCGGCCAACGATTTTAACTGTATTAAGCCCCAAAATAGTGGCATAGTATACCCCTTTAATTTTAATGATGGTATGCAGATACTGAAAAAATACATTGATATAAGCGTAACAACAACACCTATTACATGTTATTTCATCATTTATCCCACTGTTCCTAATGAGACAATTACACTGTGTAGGCTACTTTTTAGGCCTACCAGTTTAACCAATGGATCTTCCAGATAATCTCCCTTAGAAATTCTTATAGGCCTAGTTATTTGACTGAGGATCTATTCAGCATAATTAGTTCAAGTTGATAAACCAACACCATAAACCCCTGGGCGAAACTGAAATGGTCTGCAAGTGGTGTTCAACTGGCTTCGTCATGTAAAATCTGGGTATAGTAGCTCTTTTTTTTCATCGCCGCAGGCCATGTTTTCTGCCGTCTTGATTTTTTGCGATGCTTCATTCCAACCGCCAGAGGGCAGCTGTGCCACTCTAGCTGTGCCGCTGGAAGCCTGCTGGAGGTTGAACCGAGTAGAGGAGGGGATCAGCCAGCAGCCTTGTGTGCGCTGTGGCAGGCAGCGGAACGGAACTGACTGAAATCGTAACGTAGCTCAGAGAGAGAGGGGAACCACAGCACAGGCGAACGGTTTGAGACTAAACAAGACGAGAGACACCGTCCTCTCTCCGGGCCAAGGATGCGGGAATAACGGCATATTGGAACCGTTTGGATGCTCTGGATTTATTCTGTCTCGTCGCACAGCCCCACATCTGCCTCGAGATGTCGAAGATAGAAAGTAAGCAAGGTAAGCACAGCACAGCACAACAGTCTAAATCCACGGGACAGACGGTGTTCAGTGCTGCTCTAGGCATACATCACTGTTTGTTAGCTAGTTGCCCAGCTAGCGAACCCGTTAGCACTCTCTGAAATACCAGACATTCACTGTCTGGGATGAGAGAGAGGCCCTGTCCTGCTTATTTTGGAATCACGTTTTGTGGCGACAATGGAGCCGACGAGTTCACGCAGCGTAATATTCCTGGCGTTGTTTTAGAGGCAATTTGTTTATTTATTCCCCCTGCCTAAAAACGACTACAGGCCATATTGGAAAGAAACAGTGAGGCAAGGCAAGGCAAGCTAACAAAATACACAGACGGACGGTCAACTCAAATGCTAAGTTAACTAGCGCAGAGCGCGGCTACCACAGCGAAATGTTAGCTATACGTGCTAGAAATGTCTGTTCCTCTTTATTCAAGGAACCACACCACACAGCGCCGCGGAAATGCTATCCACTTCTCGGCAGCTGTGGTTGGGGTGGTTTTGGTTTAGTATTCAGGTCGTTTATTCCGCCACATTCAAGACGTGTTGAGTTTAGTGTAGAGTAGAGCTAGTTGAGCGAGCTAAAGCCTAAACCTCGACCCAGGCCAGCCACTCTGCTATCCTATCCAGAGTAGCCTACTCGTAGCG
>NC_085859.1:7372270-7374770 GCF_034702125.1 Engraulis encrasicolus | reverse complement strand
AAGGAGGGAAAGGTGAGAGAAAAGAGATGGACCAAAGGAGAGAAGTAGGGAAGAGAAGAGAAGAGAAGGGGAGGGGCGGGGGACGAGAGAGTGATCTAGAGAAAAAGGCAAAAGAGGAGAGTGTGATGTAGAGAGGGAGGTTGTGGAGAGTAGAACCAGAGATTCTTTAAGTATAGAGATATGCCAACATAATAGGTTTCTATGGGCACCTAACGTGACCAGGTTCCGGTCTGCCTAAAGGGGTGTGTCATAATGCTCCTAGAATGAATAGAACAGTCCTTAGGTCTGCCTAAAGGGGGATTTCACCCCCTCCCCCTTGCAATAATAGAACCCGGAAACAATGGGCCAATGGAACCTCTCTCTCTCTACTCTCTCTGGTAGAACTGCTCCACTCAGTTGATTCTGATTCCCTTCGCAGTAGAGCGCGCACACACACACACACACACACACACACACACACACACACACACACCATGTCCTGACTCACGCACGCACGCACGCACGCACGCACGCACACACACACACACACACACACACACACACACACACACACACACTGTGTCTACTTAACAAGCAAGGGAGCACCCGCTCAACTCCGAGGACAAGAGCAATCTCTCTCTCTCTCTCTCTCTCTCTCTCTCTCTCTCTCTCTCTCTCTCGCTCTCTCTCTCTCTTTCTGGTGTCTCCTCTAGACCTGATACGCTGCTGTCTGAATGAGAGGTGTGTGGACGCATGGTGATGATGTCATCTTGAGAGGTGTGGAGGCGTGATGATGATGTCATCTTGGATGTGACATCACCTGCTGGGAGTCACCATCACGTCACATGCTACAGAGTGCAACAGGCTTTTAGTTGGGAGGGAGTTACTGACAGCACATCAGCACACACACACGCACGCACACACACACACACACACACACACACACACACACACACACACACACACACACACACACACACACACACACACACACACACACACACACACTAGGGATGCACCGATACACATTTTTTCACTTCCGATCCGATCCAGATATCTAAATTTGCATATCTGCCGATACCGATACTACTCCGATCCAATACCAAAACCTCATATATGCATGAATTTCAACTTGAAGTACGCCCAAGATGACTATTTGATCAGAAAAGGAAGTCAGAAGAACAGGAAACCAATTCATAAGTGAAAATATCAAGTAAAAAAGTAACTATCCCATCCTGAAAACTAATATGCAAGTGTTATGACTTCAAATTAACATTACACCTGGCTCAATATCAGTCCTTTGAAAATTCCGATACTTTGGGAAAATTCCGATCCGATCCGATCTCTGAAAATATGTTGATATCTGAACCCGATACCGATACACCGATACCGATATCCCATCCCTAACACACACACACACACACACACACAGCCATGGGGCAGAGCGAACTAGCACAGCTACACAGCAAGGTACACACACACACACACACACACACACACACACACACACACACACACACACACACACACACACACACAGCCATGGGCCAGAGCGAACTAGCACAGCTACACAGCAAGGTACACACACACACACACACACACACACACACACACACACACACACACACACCGCACACGCACCAGCTATTGGTGGCTGGGAGACACTAAAGAGAGAGAGGGGTATAGTGAGCTGCAGGTGATTTTGGTCCAGTGAAAGTCAAGTGTGTTACTGTGCGCGTGTGTATGTGTCTGAGTTTTTAGTTCAGTAACAGTGGTGTCTCTGTCTGTCTGTGTGTGTGTGTGTGTGTGTGTGTGTGTGTGTGTGTGTGTGTGTGTGTGTGTGTGTGTGTGTGTGTGTGTGTGTGTGTGTGAGAGAGAGAGGAAGGTTTGCAGTGTGCTTCTGGTGTTTTTAGTTCTGTGTGTGTGTGTGTGTGTGTGTGTGTGTTCTGCCTGTGTGCCTGCTGATGTGTTTCCACTGCATCCTCTCGTCTTTCAGCACTGTGTCCTTGGCCGTGCCCTGTGTGTGTGTGTGTGTGTGTGTCTGTGTGTGTGTGTGTGTGTGTGTGTGTGTGTGTGTGTGACCCAGACAGTCTCTTTGAATCATTACAGTTTCCCCTGCAAACCTCTCCCTCTCCCTAGCCATGTGTCTACTGTGCTAGAATAGGTTACAATGTTACAAGGTGTACAATGTTACTAGGCTCTACAGTAGACACAGTGTTAAATAGCAGACATGTAGAATGACCTTTTTTTCCTCCAGTTTTGCAGTACGTTTTTTGTTTGTTTGTATTTTTACAATATTTCTGACTTCCTGTTTCCAACTTGAGAGTTATTTTGGGGAGGAAAAATCTATTTGTGAGTGAGTGAGTGAGTGACTAACACGTGTATACTGCCCTACACAGACAAAGTGCAGTAGCTACGCCAACATTGTGACTCTTAAAAAAGGCCTTCAAAGCCTTGGCATTAGGTTGGATAGTACTGCAAATGTGACATAGCAATACATCAGGATAACAGGACCCATTTG
>NC_085859.1:7354770-7364770 GCF_034702125.1 Engraulis encrasicolus | reverse complement strand
ACCAACAGTACGGAGTCTGGCTCGGGGGATGATGAGATTGTCCTTTCCAGAAGACCACAGAGACCTGGACTGGACTGGGAGTGGGGTTGGAGGAGTTCAGAGAGGTACTGAGGAGCAAGAGAGTGAAGTGATTTGTATGTCGACAGGAGAATTTGGGAGCCTGGGAGCCAGTGAAGCTGTCTGAGTGTGGGAGTGATGTGTTGCCACTAGGCCCGTGTTAAAAAAATCGATTTTTAGATTCTGGATCGATCCCCGTATTAATTCCGTAGGATCGATTTCGACGTCCAAAGATCGATTTATTTATTTATGTATTTATTTATTTTAGTAGGCCATGTCATTTCCAAACGTCCTGCAGTACACGGAAACCGCCACAAGAGAGCAGCGGTCAACAACAAGTTGACCACAGCTCGGCGGAAAATGGAAAAACGGGGTAGAAGCTTTTTTCCTGCCCGACGCTGAGATATAGCCAAATTGCAAAGGGTTTGCGTACAAATTTCCGAAATATAACTCTACATCCTTTAATTTGAACACTTGCTTTGTGCAATTAATCAAGGAAGAGTTTATATTTTTACACCGTGTTACAAATAAGCACCATCCGGCGGTGGCAGGAAGTCAGCCATCAACGCATTTTGCCATAGGGAAACTTACAAAGCATACCACGACGATCATTTAACAAAACACACAAGTTGTTTTACTTCAAGACAAAGATATTGCCTTAAGATATTGCCACTTTCCCATTTGTAAATAAGTCGCTATTTTCAATGCAACCGCTGTGTTCAAATAGTGTCTCCGTAACGCGTGGGATTTGTTTTGGATCAACCAAACATGAAGGCTTTGTGCGTCTCACGGAAACGTCAGCCTATTGGCTGAAAAGTTGCCAACGTCATTTTTTGGGAAATTGCCACTGGCTTCCAATGCTGTCAATCAAACGTGTGTACTGCAGTAGTGGCAGTGATGAAGTTAGTAAATTACACGATTGGGAGTTCAAATACACTGTGAGGAAATTACGTGGTTTAGAAGAAAATGGACTTAATGTGGCATCACTATGGATACTTGGCGAGCGGTACAAAAAGTCCAGAGTGATACGATCGTCTTTGGTGGGAAACGGAAGACTTTGAAAAAGGTATGCTGACGTTTGCTGGGATGCTAACAGCTGTTGCTGAGCTGCGGCTGCTGAGCTAACAACTGTTTCGGTTTTGTCTGTGATCAACCATTTGATTCGTGACTGGTCTTAAATGAGGGGACAGTCCCAGCTTTCTAACGGTGTATGGGATGAATACCTTTATACAAATGCCGCTTTAGTTTTTATTAATCAAAGCGTCCAGCATTATTACACTTCTGTTTTCAATACTGCCGTCAGTCGCACTTAAAACATTCTTTCATCCCCCATTTCAAAGTATAAAACTATCTGGCAATAACATAAAATATATGTTTTAAAAAAATCTTTGTTTCTGGCTTTCTTGGTGAACACAACCTGGCTGCATACCACTGCGACAGTCTTTTTTAACACCAACCCGAATCGGATCGAATCGGATCGTTTTTGATAGAATCTAAAAAAATCGATTCGTAATCTCGATTCTTCGGATCGATTCTTAAAGTTTGAATCGAATCACACCTCTAGTTGCCACCGCTTTGTGTGAGATATAATTCTGGCAGCTGAATTTTGAACTTTCTGTAGTCAAGTCAAGTCAAGTAGGTTTTATTGTCAATTTCTTTACATGCACTGGTCATACAAAGAATTTGAAATTACATTTCTTGCTTTCCCATACAGACATAGACTAATTAAGGTAAGGACATAGACAGTATAGACATAGACAGTACTTATACATGGACTTAAGACAGTATGGACATAGACAGTGCTCATACAGACATTTAAAGTGCAAGACTGGACAACAGAAGACTTGTAGAGGACATACATTAAGAGGTAGTCGGTTGGTATGGATGGACTTGATGCCCTCTCCCAGTCAGCTAATACAGCACAGTACAGTACAGTACAGTCAGGCTGCTGCCACTGCAGAGGACACAAACCTGCACAGTCACGCTAACACACACACACACACACACACACACACACACACACACACACACACACACACACACACACACACACACACACTCACACACACACTACAGGGACACAGGGGACACGGTAGTGTGTGTGTGTGTGTGTACTGCAGCAGATAAATGCTGACCTGTATCAGTGTTAATTTTGTCAGCTTTTTTTTATTTAGTCGTAGTCTTAGTCACAATGACAAAAATCAATTTTAGTCTTAGTCATATTTTAGTCATTGCCTTCCCAATTTAGTCTTAGTCTTAGTCTAAATGACGAAAATCAATTTTAGTCTTAGTCAATTTTTAGTCATTTTTCGTCATTTTAGTCAACACTGTACATAACAGAACTTCTCCACACACTGCTTCTCTTTTTAAAGAGGCCATGCCAATTTTTTTAAACTTTCTTGAATGATTATATGTTATAACAGTTCATAATATGTTTTCCTGGTCGTGTTAATGTGAAAGATTTTTTTTATTTCGTTTGATTGTTGTAGTTTATGAAAATAACAAAACGGCTAAGCCTGGCCAATTGAAAAAACAGGGCAGGCTTACGTCACCCTGACTACCCGCCGTTTGGCCACGCCCACTTTTGACGAGTCAAAATTCATAAACATTATGAATGGAGCATCTTGGCAACTCGTAACCAAACCTTACTCATATCACTGATAACTAAACAGCATAAACACCCATTGTGCTGAGGATTGCACATGTAGATATGGTAACAAACCATCCATGACTTTTCACTGGATGCCTAAAAATAAAAGAAGAAAGCTGAGGTGGATCCATCCGGAAAAAAACGTCCAACTACTCACCGAGTAGCTAGCACCTGGTAAGTGTCTTTCAACATTTGTTTTACACTGTAACCTCTTAATACGGTATTTTTTTAGTGCTCTTAGTAAAAAAGAAAGGCTATGAAGTTCAGTGTTATGGTTTAAATGTAAAAGTAAACCATGTGTACACATCTCTAGCGCCGAATTTCCTATAGTAGGCTTACTCTTCATAGGATGCTGTCATGAAATGCCAGTCACATTATCCATAACCTGCACAGGCCTACCCAGCCAGCCTTCGAGTGCGTTTAAATATGCGTTTTAATAGCTATGCGACCTTGCCTCCTCCACTTGCTTCTCGTCATGATGACATCACTGACAACAGCATTATATTTCAATATCTTGCAAAAGCTCAATTGTAAAGTGTTTTCCTCATTTGCAAGTGGGATGGTGAATGAAAAACAGTCCCTCAAAAGTTGTTGTGGCGAGGCTGACAGCTGGGAAACTTTATCGTTTTCTCCACGGAGGGCCCAGGAGGTGGGACGAGGAGACAAGCACAAGTGGAGGAGGCAAGGTCACATATTGGGATGCACACTTCATGTTGTCCTTGCAGTGTTTCCCACAGAAATTTTGGAAACTATGGGGGCAGCCGGGGTTTATTTTGTCCGGGGGGGGGGGGGGGGGGGGTGGGGGGAGGGTTCTCACACGGGCCTTTTTTTTGGGGGGGGGGGGGGGGGCGGGGGGGGGGGGGGGGTGTATTCTTGCAGCGTAAATACAAAACGGCAAAACAATGACTACAGTATGACATTGGCGCATGGAGAAACTGTAGGCCTGGGCCTATATTTCAGCCATTTATATTTTGAGAAATAAGGCTACATAAGATTTTACCCATGACTTGTATAATAGTAGTACATTGTCATTGTCAAAAAATGCAGTACAGTGAATAATTTCTGTTTACAACACAGTTTCATTCGTCCCTCATGCAGGGGTCTGGGAAACAATAATAAAACAAAATAGGAGCAGAGATAAGAATTTAAGAGCACTGTGAAATTGTTAACGCATAGACAAAAAGGGTCTTAGAGGGTAGGCTATGCCTTTTCCCCCACACATATCTGTAGGCGTACACATTCTACATGAGGGGTGCTGGTCACAGGGCCAGTTTTTCCAAATTCCTCCCATTAAAAGGGCTGAACAACATATTACACATTTATGTCTATATTCACATTCATTACACATTAATTTCTATATTTCTATATGTCTCCTCTGCTGTGTCAATGAAGGTCTGTCACCAAACTCATTACAACTGTAAAACAAAGCCTAGGGAGTGTTAGTAAACTCATCCCAACTGTCCCTTCTCTGAAGGTTTTTTATATTGCTCCCAAACCCAAGTAAACTACAACAACTTGACTAGGCTTTTGATCCCTGTCTTTCAAGCACTTGTGGTTCTCTCTATAGCAGGGGTGCCCAACCTTTTTTAACCAAGATCTACTTTTGAAGTTGATGGTCTGCCGTGATCTACCAAGTCAAATTCAAGGATGTCAGTATGAAAATTTAAGACCACCATTTATTAATCACCATTATTAAGAACAAAATGTTTTCAGTAGGCTACTATGGCCGTATCTTTTCAGTGTGTTTTTAAAGTGTGTTGAATAGCCTATCTTTACAAAGCAATGCAGCACTGATAGTATGCAGAGATAATTTCAGTCATACACAAGTCATAAACAACTGAAACAATTTCAAAATGATAAACATTTGGTATATAAAAGGCACATAGGCCCTATTTCTAAAATATGATGAAGCATTATCATGCCTTCAGTGGTATAGGCTACAAATTAAAAAGGGCTCAGAAATTCACCATTTGTTATGGGTAAATAGTAGGCTACTATGAGAGAGAGAGAGAGAGAGAGAGAGAGAGAGAGAGAGAGAGAGAGACAGACAGACAGACAGAGAGAGAGAGAGAGAGAAGAGAGGAGAGAGAGGAGAGAGAGAGAGAGAGAGAGAGAGAGAGAGAGAGAGCCAGGAGAGAGAGAGAGAGAGAGAGAGAGAGAGAGAGAGAGAGAGAGAGAGAGCAATGAGAGAACTCATTGGATTGGTTAACACCCCTGTTAAGTGTGACTTCTTCTATGAAGGTTTTTTTTTCCAGCTCTCAGGGGCAGTAGCACAGCAAAGGCTTTCTATTGTGAGTTTGGCCAATCGTTTTGTCCACAACTGAAGCAAGAAACAGCACAAATTGAAGTGAATTCCATACATGTCAACAACTAACATTTCCCTTACACGCGGCACGCGATGTAAACGCAGTTAGCGATGATGCATGCGACTAGCGATTTGGACGAAGATCCTCGCATATCGGCGTGTCATAACATGTTATGCACACATGCACACATGAATCAACTGTAATACAGTCACTTCCTAATGCTTTCCCCTCATTCTGTGTTACCGTGGGACTACTTATAACCAATACAGAGTCTATAGGATGTATTTACTCCAGGAGGAAAATGCGAAGGAAATTCAAAATCGTAATTCAAATCGTTTTTAACAAAAACGGATATCGTTTTAAAAAAAAAAAAAAATTTTTTTTTTTTTTTTTTTTTTTTTTTAACATTTTCGTAAACTATGGCGGCCAAATTTAAACTATGGCGGGCCGCCATAGTTTCCTCAATGTATGGGAAACACTGCCTTGTAATTAATGTTAAGTGTAACACTTAATGTTTTCACAAAATTGTCTGCCTTCCAAAATGAGACATCAGTGGCCTAATGGTTAGGGAGGTGGTCTTGATATTGGGGCAGGTGCGAAACCCATCCTTACCTCTCTCCTCATCTCCATCATGGCTGAAGTGCCCTTGAGCAAGGCACTTAGCCCCACAATGCTGCAGGGACAGTAACCAATTCACTGTGATAAACTTGGTTGTTTGGGATAAAAATTGTCATTTAAGTATATCTTTCTATTTCTCCAGGTGAGAAGAGCAATGACCTGATGGCTGAGATTGGATGTATGGAAGAGACCGAGGTCCAGCACACCAAGCCAAGTTTAACCAATTAACTTCCCCATTTCAGCGTCTGCACCACGCCATTTCAATGTATTAATCAGATCATTCAGTTGTTCATAGACTTTATTTTTAGACACAAAGTACACATGCATTTTAGGGTTACGAAGGTGATACGAGGGGACGTCTATCCTGGGATGGACATATAGCAAATGTGCATTTCATATTAATGAATGGTTCTCTGAACTACTGTGGTATCCTGACCTGAGTTCATATTATTACTTACATGCAGTGTAATCCAGGCACCAAAATACCCATGTAACTGGATACATACATATACTGGATAATAAAATACCAAAGGAAATGCCTGCCTCATTTCAGTTATTTCATATACATGTATGTTATTATCACAACTACTGTGTGTCATCACTGACTACTACCACAACAGGTACAGGTCAGGAGATGAATGCATCAAGGGAGGAACGTGGGGGTAGGCACGGTGGATAAGGAGACCAGCATCACTGATAGTGAGGCGCTGGCAAAGCCCAAGTGAAGCCCCACAGGCAACTTCTTCATGATGGCGTCCTGTTCTGATAAAAAAGGAAAACATGTTATTTAAATTAATATGGTAATGCATTGTAATATACAGGTGTTAGACAATGAAAACACCTGACATTTTGGTGTGGGAAGTTTCATGGATAAATTGGACCACCTTGGTGGCCAGTCTACATTAATTGCACATTGCACTAAAGAGCAGTGTGTGAAGGCTCAATTAACAGGGAAAGAGCAAAGCACATAACAGCATGGGTGACATACCACCATTAAAAAAAAAAAAAAAAAGACATGCTTCCTCTTGTGTCCACAGTTAATCCTGTTGGATGTGGTTCATCTTGGTGGTATGCAGACATTACCTTAGCCCACCAAAAATATCTAATTTTTTAACCTGTTATGGCGTGTGAATTGCAATATTTTGAAGAGAACTGTGCTCTTATTACCCTGCTAATTGAACCTTCACACTCGGCGTCAGCTTCTGACACCAAGATGTTTCGTTGTCTAACCCCTGTACTGTTACAGTACTGATTGAATAAATACCTGATGTAGCACTAGGTTGTCTGAATTTAAAAATGTGATGCCAGCCAGTAGGCTAAATAATATTAATCACAACTCACTATTCATTTCTTTACCTGTGCTGCTAGGATGTAATTCTTGGACACCATCCTGACGAATCCTGGGCACATAGAACAGTCTCTCATACTTCTTCACCATGACCCATGGTTTTAGTTTGGGTGCTGACCACCTGACTCTGATGAACCTGCAATGACAAAATTATATACATCCATGTATAAATATATACATCCTATTACATTATAGGCCGACACTGGAGGTATAGCATAAATGGAAAGATAACAAAAATATGCATGCACCCCTAGATATGCATAAAGTGTAAATGTGTGCAGTTCAGTAATAGATGCTTCAGAATGAGGATACAGCATAATGATGATGAGATACTCTGATAACAGGTATGCGGTGCTCAAGACTTCAAATGAACCTTTTTCATCACCAGCCAAAATGGCTAATAGATGTTTCATCTCACTAGCCTAACCAGGCATACTCACCAATGGGTCAAAGTGGCTACTAAGTTTTATTTTGTACCAGCCAACCTGAGTTTTCACCAGCATTTGGCTGATTGCAATGTTTATTCAGAGTTCTGGCTGTGCTTTTCTTTCTTTTGAGGGGGGATATATTCTCAGGTTTTATCTGCCTACGCAACTGCATCCTCATTTCTGATTGGCTGATGGGGTTGCAACTAATTCCCTATAACCTGTCAGGCGTCAAACGTTAAATGTATGCATAAACTAATCAAAGTGTAGGCCTATAACCGGTGTAACAGACTGAGTCCCCCGTATCAACTGGCGACTCCAGGTGATAAACACAGTGATAGATCAAAACGAAAGTCTCAGTCCTGGTCTAAATGAATACACCCCAGATTAAGAGTGACAATTACGTCCTATCTCATCTGCTTTTCTAACATCTGCAGTCGCCAGTTGTTACGGCCCAAGATAGTCTTTCACAGCGGTAGTCTGTCCTAAATGTGTTTCTACACGTCTAACAATTCAACACCTTTTGAACACAATACAACAACATTGAAATAAGCTTACTTCTTGACGCATTGTGCAAACGTTGTGTCTGAAACAACAATAAAATCCACTTGGATCAAACGTAACGAGTGAAACCAAGTTAACCTACACAATACGTCCGAGAAGAAAAATAAAAATATGAAGGCCTGCCTGAAGCAAAAAAATACAACATTGAGTGGTGTTGTAGGTTAGCATCTTACCTGTCCCATGACGAGGATGCCGCCGCGTTGATGAGCCATCAGTGACGAACTGGTGCATAAAGTTGCTTTGTAGTAGGCAATGAAGAGGCTCGGTGTAAAGTTAATACATTTACTGAAGTAGTTTTAAATTGACACGGAATAAAACAATCCACCGCAGGCAGAGTGAGTACGTGGCTAGCAGCAACAACATACACTTCTTCTTCTCCTCCTCCCAGGATCTGTATGCCCCAAATATGCCATCTAGTGGCGCAGAATGCAATAAGGTTTTGTACATTATTAAATCTGCGCCAGTGTGGAGTACTCAGCACAATCATTTTAACATTTAGCCTATTCGGCAACGCTTATTTTTCTTTTCTTTTATCTCAAAGGCTGAGAGCAGCCTGCGAGTCCTCAGTAGAACATGTTCTCTACAATGACGTGGTTCTCTAGCAACAGCTGAGCCAATCAGTGCAAAGCTCATAAACATTATGGACAAACCGCTTACTTCTCCTGAGAGGTGTTTTTGGGCGCAATAAAATGCTTTGAAATACACCATCAAATAACTTTCCAGCTAAAATAATGTTGCATACCAGGTCAGAGAACACCAAGGATTATGAAAAAAAGGTGGACATGGCTATGTAATTAGAGTGGCATGGCCACTTTAATATATATCATTGACTGTACAGAATAAACCTTCTCCGCACACTGCTTCTCTTTTTAAATCACACTGTTCAGAATAAAACTTCTTCACACACTGATTCTCTTTTTCACTATTTTATTTAACACCAGTGCTAATTTCATCAGCTTTTTAAAATTTAGTCTTAGTCTTGGTCACAATGACGAAAATCAATTTTAGTCTTAGTCATATTTTAGTCATTGCCTTCCCAATTTAGTCTTAGTCTTAGTCTAAATGACAAAAATCAAAAAAGGGCATTGACGAAATATTTTAGTCATAGTCATGGTTGACGAAATTAACACTGACCTGTATAGTGCAACAGGAGGGGAATCGGCAGAATGGCGGTAGCCTGATCATCATCGACTTTCAAATCTCAGAGACTTGGTCTGACCAAGAGCATAACAATTAACATTTCCCAAACAGCATTTCCCAAATGACCTCCCTTGGTTTGCTAATGATTGCTTGCTTCCCAACAAAGTGGGAGGAGTTCCCGTATTTGCGGGAACTCAGAAAGTACTTGCATTGCTCTTGACCTGACTGGTAGCGACGCTGAAGCTGTTGCGTCACTAGGAGGGCAGGGCCTGGCTATAGTGGCGGTGCAGTATTGGAAGATGCTCTGTATGTGGCTATCAGCATAGTGTAGCTGTAGCATACGTCAGTGTTTCCCAACCTTTTTTGTCTCGCGTACCCCCTAAACCTCTCTGTTGTGCTATGAGTACCCCCTAATGTATGTTCTATATCGCTTTCTCGGTCCTGATGTGGCTGCTCCATACATTTGTTATAATAATAACATCTTTCCAAGTACCCCCTGCAGTGTGCTCGCGTACCCCTAGTGGTACACGTACCCCTGGTTGGGAAACACTGGCATACGTGATGAGCCATACAGTACATCAGTGGTTCCCAACCTTTTTCTTCAGGGACCCATATTTTTACCATTGTAAGCTTTGGTAACCCAATCGTACGAGCACCCGCACGAGAGTGAGTTACATGATACTCCTGCGAAAACTCTTTCATTATCATATTATTCCTCCATTTGTCTTCAGTCAAATACAGAATAAATGTTTGGTGTATCACTTACATTTTGTTGCTTCTATGCATATATTAGTTTGCTTTGCCATCATAGGCTGTATATCGTAATCAAACCCCTTAAAATCAAGAGGGCGCCGTGACCCACTGTGGATCTTAGGCGACCCATTGGTTGGGT
>NC_085859.1:7332270-7342270 GCF_034702125.1 Engraulis encrasicolus | reverse complement strand
AATTCATATTCCCCCCTCTTCTCTCTCTCCAGATTCCCAGCGTTCTCATCTCTCCTCCTTCACCATGAAGTTGGATAAGTTTAAGGATAAGTTTCACTCCCCGAAGATCAAACGAACTCCGTCCAAGAAGACCGCCAAGCCGCCCGCCGAGAACACCCCCAAGACGCCAGAGAAACACGTCAACAAGGTGACACACACATGCACATACATGGTCATAACAATGTTGAAGTTACAGTTGTTGTGGTAGGGTACTTGTTGGTTTAGCACAGTGACATTGCATGCACTGCAATGCACTGCAATGCATGAATGCGGCAATGCCCGTTGGATAGGGGTGGGACGGGAGAATGGAGGAGCCGGTGCAGGAGAGAAATACAACACCTCTATCAATGAAACGGAGATGTGTTCATCGCTGGAATGTTTGTAGTTTTTACAAGTTACTGGATGTAACTCTGTGTTTACACTGTCTGTTCCAAGGATGCTGCCTTTTATTACCGGTATTTGATGGTAGGTCTAGTTTGCTGTGGAATGATGATATGTATATTGTTTTATGATTTTACCAAAGTTATACTTTTTAGTTTTCTGGTGATGGCAATATTTTCATATTAGGTCACATCAGTGTATTTATAAGAGACAAGTTGTTGTTGGCTAATAGTCACTGGCTCTATAGATTAGTCGACTATTAAAATAATCGTTAGTTTCAGCTCTAGAAACTTTTGAATCCTTCCAGTCTAATGTATTTTGTTTGTGTGTGTGTGTGTGTTTGTGTGTGTGTGTGTGTGTGTGTGTGTGTGTGTGTGTGTGTGTGTGTGTGTGTGTGTGTGTGTGTGTGTGTGTGTGTGTGTGTGTGTGTGTGTGTGTGTGTGTGTGTGTGTGTAGAACCTGAGTCGTCTGGAGGAGCATGAGAAGGAGGTGGTCAGCGCTCTCCGTTACTTCAAGACCATCATCGACAAGATGGCCGTCGACAAGAAGGTTCTGGAAATGCTGCCCGGTTCCGCCAGCAAGGTTCTAGAAGCCGTACTGCCCTTAGTTATGGTGGACCCTCGCATACAGCACAGGTAACACACACACACACACACACACACACACACACACACACACACACACACACACACACACACACACACACACACACACACACACACACACACACACACACACACACACACACACAATGCTGCCCTTAGTACAGAAGCCTCTCATGCAAGTTAGTAGACACATGAGTTAGTAGACACACACACACACACACACACACACACACACACACACACACACACACACACACACACACACACACACACACACACACACACACACACACACACACACACACACACACACACACACACACACACACCTCTCCATGCAGTACAGCAGAAGAGTCTTTCATAAATATGATTTCAGATTACACGCTGTGTAATTTCCGATTGCACACTGCACACATCAACTGCTCGGTGTGTGCGTGCGTGTGTGTGTGTGTGTGTGTGCGTGTGTGCGTGCGTGTGAGTGTGTGTGTGTGTGTGTGTGTACGTGCGCTGTTGCACACACTCCAGTGAATGGGGGAGCTGAGATGAGAGGAGTTCATTCACATTGGAGAGCCCTTATCTCATCACAGATGCTGAGCTCACACACACACACACACACACACACACACACACACACACACACACACACACACACACACACACACACACACACACACACACACACACACACACACACACACACACACACACACACACAGAGCCACTTCCGTCAAAGAGGCTTTGTTCTTCCTCTGTTTCTCAATGCTGCATTCTCTTCCTCTCGCCTCAACAACGCTGACTGTTCTGTGCCTCCATTCAAGCTATTGTGTGGGTTTCTGCAGCGAGTGTAATACTTCAATAAGAATTACAATTCTATTTCTGTTGTGTGGGATGAGAACAGGAACCGATTTGTTGCCACGAGGAACTTGTCATTTTTTCTGCACCACATTTTAGAAAGCGAATTCCCAGATGGCTATTTGGTTTTCGCTGCCTTTGTGTATCAATCTAAAGTAGCGCTGAACTCTTCTTCCATCAGGTTTTTGATGCCAATTCAATTTGTGATAAATTATTGCTTCTGGCTATATAATAAAAGGTTTGCCTGAAATCAAGATCATGCATCATGCAGCATTTTCCTCTCCTCTCCTCTCCTCTCCTCTCCTCTCCTCTCCTCTCTTCTTCTCTTCTCCTCTCCTCTCCTCCACTCTTCTCTCTTCTCTTCTCCTCTCTTCTCTTCTCTTCTCTTCTCTTCTCTTCTCTTCTCTTCTCTTCTCTTCTCTTCTCTTCTCTTCCTCACTCTCTTCCCTCCTCTCCTCTCCTCTCCTCTCCTCTCCTCTCCTCTCCTCTCCTCTCCTCTCCTCTCCTGTCCTCTCCTCTCATCTCCTCTCCTCCCCTCTCCTCCCCTCTCCTCTCCTCTCCTCTCCTCTCCTCTCCCCCCCTCTCTCCTCCTCTCCTCTCCTCTCCTCTCCTCTCCTCTCCTCAGTTCGGCGGTGTCGTCGTGTCTAAACCGCGTGTACCAGTCGCTAGGTAACCTGATCAGGTGGTCGGACCAGGTGATGCTGGGAGACGATGACATCAACCTTGACGACAAGGACACCATCGTCTCCGTGACGACCGTCATCAGGGCCGTACTGGACGGGGTCAAGGTGAGAGAGAGAGACAGCGAGAGCGAGCGAGTGTGTGTGTGTACATTATTTTGCTTAGCACTTGTGTTCAAGGGAGTTGTTATAGAATACACATAATAATAATAATAATAATAATATTAATACAAATGATAACAATACTATGATAAAAACAATGATACAGTAACAAAATATAGAATGAATAAAGTAATAATTGTAGAGGACATGTCATGTATGGAACTACAGGGGGGTCATAGTGTGTTCTGTTTGTTTATGACTGTCAGCTGGTCCCCATCTGTGGTCAGTGGTGAGTTCTGATTGGGTGTGGCTTTTGAGTGACAGGGGAATACTGGGTTTTGATTTGCTGGCTTTTCATATTTTGAGGTGTTACTCTGATCATAATCAAGAAGTCTCTCAGGTGCTGGTTACACGTATGTGGACATTTTCAAATGAAGTCTGTTAACATATAAAACACTAAATATGGATACAAATTAAAAACTTCAATGTAACAGGTGTTTTTTGGCCACCTAAATGGGATATTTTCTATTAAAAAAAAAAGCGTTGTTTTGAATGAGTCTTCTAAAGCTCTATTTATGTGTAAACCAGAAGCCAACACCAAGTGTCTATTTTCTTCAACCAGTCACCTATTTAGACTTTGACCTTGGCCCTCTCTGACCTCTCCTTGAACTTTGACCTCTGCTCTGACCCCTCATTGGTTCTCGACCTCTGGGCCATTTTCTTACCTGTTACCTGTTACTTATTACTTCTTGCCTTGTTGCTAGAGGTCAGAGCATGGGTCTGTTTGATTTTGTACGTTGCTGTGATCTCTCATTGGTCGTTTCCCATTTACCTTGACCTCTGCTGTGACATTTGACCTTTGCTGTGACCCCTGAGTGACCTTTTGACCTCCTCTGGTGACCTTTAGGAGCTGGTGAAGTTGACGATCGAGAAGCAGGAGCACCCCTCCCCCACCTCCCCCGTCAAGCCCCTCCCCCCAGCGGCCACACAGGAGAGGTGTGTGTGTGTGTCTGTCTGTCTGTCTGTCTGTCTGTCTGTCTGTCTGTCTGTCTGTCTGTCTGTCTGTCTGTCTGTCTGTCTGTCTGTCTGTCTGTCTGTGTGCGCATACGGTTGTGCGCATGTGTATATGTGCATCTGTGAACAATACTGCAGCCACTGTGTGTGTGTGTGTGTGTGTGTGTGTGTGTGTGTGTGTGTGTGTGTGTGTGTGTGTGTGTGTGTCTCTCTCTGTGTCTGTGTCTCTGTGTCTCTCTGTCTGTGTCTGTGTCTGTGTCTGTCTCTGTGTCTGTGTCTGTGTGTTTGCTTCCTTTCTCCTTTGCGTACGAGTCTGTGTGTATCTGTTTCGTTGTCCACTCCGTCCTTATGTGTACCTGTGAATGCGTATGTATGTGAGTGTGTGCGTGTCTTATTGTGTTGTTTCTCAACTCTGTGTGTGTGTCTGTGTGTGTGTTCACGTGTGTGTGTGTGTGTGTTCACGTGTGTGTGTGTGTGTTCCCCTCAGCTCGTCGGAGGCGGGCGGGGAGGAGGTGGAGAAGGAGAAGAAGGAGAAGGATAAGGAGGCGCAGCAGCAGCAGGAGGAGGTGGAGGAAGGAGAGGGCGAGGCCACGGCTACAGAGGGGGGAGGAGGAGGAGGAGGGGGACTCAATGACTCCACTGAGGAGGAGGTGGCACCTCCTAAACCCCCCCTACCGGGACTCAAGGTCCCCGAACACTGGTGAGATGAGACAACACGCGCACACACATGCGCGCGCGCGCACACACACACACACACACACACACACACACACACACACACACATACACCTACCAGGACTCAAGGTCCCCGAACACTGGTGAGATCACACACACACACACACGCACACACGCGCGCACACACACACACACACACACACACACACACACACACACACACACACACACACACCTGCCGGGCTCAAGGTCCCAGAACACTAGTCAGACACACAAACAAGAAGACGCACACACACACGTGCACACACATACACACACCTGCCGGGACTCAAGGTCTCAGAGCATTGCTACGACGCGCACGGATACAAACACGCACACACACACACAGTGATGAGACGCACATCTGTGTCTAACCGTATCTAAAGTTACCTTAAGTTTCCTTACGCATCTAAGAATAGTGGTCCTAACTTACGTTGACCTTATGACTCCACAATCTCTATCTATCTCTTCTTCCTCTGACTCCCTGCTATTTCTGCCTCTCCTCTATACTTCTCCTTTTAAATCCATCTCTAACTATGATGTTTTTCCCATTTGTTAAGCACTTTGAGTTACATGCCTTGTATGATACAGTGCTAAATACAATTATTAAAATTATTAAATTATTAAGTTCCTGGCTGGGCCATACTGCCCTACAATTTCAGAACGCAGTATAATTCAAAATGCCAAACTGAGAAAAAAGGCTTTAAAGTTTCCTTTCTGTCCACGCGACTGTGTTCGAGGTAAAGTGGTGATGACACTTCCATATAATACTTTTTTATGGTGAAAATTTATGCACACAAGAAAAAAGCAAAAAAAACAACATTATCATTACATTTTAGCTGAAAAATCATTATACTGCGCTCTGTTGTGGTATTACTGTCTACACCAAAACCACGGTGTCAATGGAGAAGTGCAGTATAATTCGCATTATACTGCGTTCTTGGCTATAGTGCAGCGGCTAACCAAAACAATCGTTCAGTTTGTGATACAAGCATGAAAATTGGTACACATGTAGCCAAAGGCATTCTAAAAAGAATTGGATATGGAGCCATCGTGAATTTTCAACATGGTGGCCATAGCAGCCATTTTTCAAAATGGCCGCCAGCAATAACAGTTTTCTTATGAGTAATGGATATAATATGACATTTTAGACACATTTACCATTCATACTACTTGGTAAATGTCTTATGGATAATTTAAAAGTTGTCATGAATATTCAAGATGACCGCCATTTTCAAGAAAAAGGCCATTACCGTTACGGAGCTGACAAAAGTCTGAAATTTAGAACAGGCTTCCTTAGGACCCAGTACTGCACTGTACTGTACTATACTATACTGTACTGTAATGTGAAAAACTGTACTGTACTGTACTGTACTGTACTGTACTGTACTGTATGCTACTGTACTGTACTGTACTGTACTGTACTATACTATACTGAACTGCAATGTGAAATACTGTACTTTACTGTACTGTATTATACTGTATGCTACTGTACTGTACTCTACTGTACTGAACTGTAATGTGAAATACTGTACTGTACTGTACTGTACTGTACTCTACTGCACTGTACTGTACTCTACTGTATGCTACTGTAGGCCTACTGTACTGTACTTTGCTATTCTGCACCGTACTGTATGCTACTGTACTGTACACTGTACTGCACCGCACTGAGTGGTACTGTACTGTACTATACTCTACTGTACGTTTCTATACTGCACAGTACTGTTTACTACTGTAATATACTGTACTGCACTGTAGGCTACTGTATGCTACTGTACTGTACTGTACTGTACTCTATTGTACTTTTCTATACTGCACCGTACTGTATGCTTCTGTACTGTACTGTACTGTACTGTACTGTACTGTACTGTACTGTACTGTACTGTACAACTATAGAACTGAAACATGTAGAGCATTCTGGGGTAACGTAAAACATAAAGCAAAAAAGTGTTGTGGGAATGAGTTATGTTAAGTACTGTTACCACTCAAATTCGTGAAGGTTAAAAAAAAAAGTCATGTGGCATTTTGTTTGGGGGGCAGGGGGAGGTATGGTAGACTATCCTTCCTCCCAGACTATTTGTGTGCCGTGCATATCAAGAAAATGAGTACCATAATGATTTACTTTTATAGTATATATACTGTACCATATGAGGATTGTTGTTTTATATAGATATTTCTCCTAGGGGTAAGGGTGGCAAAGACCTACGTTACATGTTGTCCATCAGCTGTCAGTTTTGAAGTACCAATTGAAGTACTCAGTGATTAATGAGCTAACTGTAATGCAACTTGTGACACAATTACTTGGTGAGGACTTGTTTGCAAATTCAGGAAAAAACAATTTACCTCTGCCTACTTACTCAACACCTACTTAGAAAACATTTCCATTTAATTTGAACTGAAGATACACATTGTACTGTATACTGTAGCCTATATACTGCGTAATCTGTAATGCCATTCTAAAGATGGCTGAAATGCACTCAATATGTACAATGCTACTTGTGAGAATGTAGAATTAAGTGATCTTATGGGTTCTTCATACATATGGAGAGGTCCTGTCCTTTACCCTCTCTCATACAAATAAAAAATATCTGTCAGGGAAATTAGAGGATGGAGAACCTGCTACCTTGGACATCATCTTGCACTGCCATTTCCTCATTCAGATGCTGCTCAGCAAGCATTAGCAGCAGGCGTCTATTCTCACCATAGTTTTAGTGTGGGAAATGCTCATTTAAATTCAGATTCAGAAAACAGCCAGTAAAATGTTGTTCAGTATCTGACTACTTGTATTGTCTCATCATGACAGATGAAATATTTGCTTTGCTTTCAGTAGAAATGTAATGCATTGCAATGCAATGTAGAATTGAATCAAATCGAATCGAAACCTCCCAAATCGTAATCGAATCGAATCTTGAGGGCAGTGCCAATGCACACCACTATGTAAGCTTAACTTAAATGTTTGTAGTTTCATCAATCTGGTCAAGCATACTACCACTGCCCTTTCATCTCTGCTGAGTTCCGGACTATATTAACATTGTCAGCTAAGTATAATGTCATTTAATAACAATGTAATGCATTACACAACATGACATATTGTATATGACAGTAGAAAAAAAATCGGAGGGCTCTTAGGCTAGAATTACAGCATATACCCTAAAGAAACACCATGCAAAGTGCTTTTCTAACTTCCGTAACGGTAAAACCCTTAACAGACTCCACTATTGTATGATTATCTGACATGGGCTGCCATCTTGAAAGAAACAGTGATACTATACTGTATATTAAGTATAGACTGAGATAAAAGGAAGCTTCTGGTTAATTGCAAAGTTACAAATTTGAATTCTGCATCATGAAAAATGACTGATTTGACACAGATATATCACCTATATCAGATAAATCATACAAGTGACGGCTGCCATCTTGAAAATGGCGGCCATCTTGAATATTCATGACAACTTTTCTATTATCCATATCACATTTACCAAGTGGTATGAATGGTAAATATGTCTAAAATATATTATATCCAAGAAAACTGTTGTTGCTGGCAGCCATTTTGAAAAATGGCTGCCATGGCCACCATGTTGAAAATTCACGATGGCTCCATATCCAGTTCTTTTTGGAATGCCTTTGGCTATATGTGTACCAATTTTCATGCTTGTATCACAAACTGAACGATTCCTTTATATTTTGGAGCTAAGCTATTAGACTACTAGTACGACGTAACCTCCCAAAACCAAAAAGCGCAGTATAATCAGTTTTTTGCGTTTTTTTCCGAAACGGGACCAAGTTGGGCCAAAAAATTTTAACACAAGAAAAAGAAGGTATTTTAAAGCCAATTTCCGGTCTAAACCCATTTTCGACCATTTTCAAGATACTGCGTTCTGATATTGTAGGGCAGCATACATCCAGAGTACTGCACTGCATTGCTATGGTGTAGGTCGATTTAGGTCTTAGCAAAGTTTCAAAGGAACAGTTTTCTTGCACCTTTGAAGCTTGCAAGTGTGCATGTCTTTGTAGTGTGTACAGCTCTGTGTGTGTGTGTCTTCACACATGACACCATGTAATGGAAACGCAGGAAGCTAGAAGTTAAAGTGTCTAATTTGGGCGTTTAACACACATTAACACAGGCAGCCTGGCAAGGCGGTAAATATAGACTTTCTCAGAAAGAGTGCGGAGTGTGTGTGTGTGTGTGTGTGTGTGTGCACGTGCCATGTTGTGTTTCTGAGAAAGTGTGTGTTCAAGACGGCAGTAGCGATTCCTTACCTGTGTGTGTGTGTGTGTGTGTGTGTGTGTGTGTGTGTGTGTGTGTGTGTGTGTGTGTGTGTGTGTGAGATGTCATGGTTCTGAAGAAGTATGTGGTCGAAGCTCAAGTCCCCCGATTTCCTCTAGCCAGCCTCTGTGTGTGTGTGTGTGTGTGTGCGCACGTGTGTGCGCGTGTGTGTGTGTGACATGCTTAATTTTTTCTTGCAAGCCTACTCCACCTGTCACTGAGTGTGTGTGTGTGTGTGTGTGTGTGTGTGTGTGTGTGTGTGTGTGTGTGCGTGCGTTTCTGTTGTGTGTGTGTGTGTGTGCGTGCGTTTCTGTTGTGTGTGGGTGTTTTTTTGTGTGTGCAGTTGCAAGCAAGTGAAAAGAAGTTGAGTCAGACTGAAGAGTAGGTCTGCACTGACGTATGTGTGTGTGTCTCTGTGTGCGTGTGCATGTGTGTGTGCGTGTGTGTGCGCACGCGCGGTTGTTTAGACTCAGTCTCACTGAAGACGTCTTCTCCAAAGCACACAAGCTCCATTCTTCGGCTGTAAGATCATGTCCCCTTGTGTTTGTGTGTGTGTGCGCACGTACGCGTGTGTGTTTGTGTGTGTGTGCGCACGTACGTGTGTGTGTGTGTGTGTGTGTGTGTGTGTGTGTGTGTGTGTGTGTGTGTGTGTGTGTGTGTGTGTGTGTGTGTGTGTGTGTGTGTGTGTGTGTGTGTGTGTGTGTGTGATCTCATGTGTGTCGTCATGGTCAGTATTTCATCAGTGTCCCTGTGTGACAGTGAGGAGAGAACACTGGAGACTGAAAAGGAGAGACCTTAGTTCTTTTTCTTCTTCTCCTTTCCTCTATCTTCTCCTCTCTTCTCTTCTCTTCTCTTCTCTTCTCCTCTCTTCTCTTCTCTTCTCTTCTCTTCTCTTCTCTTCTCTTCTCTTCTCTTCTCTTCTCTTCTCCTCTCCTCTCCTCTCCTCTCCTCACTTCTCCCTCTTCCTCTTCCTCTCCTCTCCTCTCCTCTTCTCTTCTCTTCTCTTCTCTTCTCTTCTCTTCTCTTCTCCAGCTGTGTGGATGAGCTGTTATTTGGACAATGGCCAGTGTTGTGTAATTTATGTGTTGTGTATTCCCGTCTGTGTCTGTCTGTGCGTGCGTGCGTGCGTGCGTGCGTGCGTGCGTGCGTGCCTGTGTGTGTGTATGCATGTGTTGTTTATTCCCATCTGTGTGTGTCTGTGTGTGTCTCCATCCAGCTGTGTGATCAGGGTTTTGATTGGATGAGTGCCAGTGGTGTTGGTGATGTCACATATACCAATGAGCCAATCACAGGCTGTCGTCTCGGGACTCAGGAAGTCCCTGGGCCCCTGAACAGCTGATCGTCCT
>NC_085859.1:7324770-7327270 GCF_034702125.1 Engraulis encrasicolus | reverse complement strand
CTCTCTCCCTCTCTCTCTCTCCCTCTCTCTCCCTCCCCCTCTCCCTCTCCCTCTCTCCAGACATAACGGAGGGCTATGACCCGGACTATGACTTCCTCCACCAGGACCTGTCCAGTGTGGACCAGATCGCCCCCCTCTCCTCCATGGGGGGTTGCCTCAGCCCCCTCCCCGAATCCCACCGCGAGTCCTCCTCCTCCTGCCCCCCCCTCTACCAGCAGCACCACGCGCCCCCGCCTCACCCACACACACCGCCTCTCTCCACGGGCTCCCCGTACACACACACGCCGCCGCACCTCAACACACACGGCCTGCAGCACCCTCCCCCGCTGGTCTCGCGGGTCAGCGCGCCCCCCGCCCTCCCCGAAAAGAAGCGCAAGAGCGGTGCCCTGCCCCTGTATGGGGGGACGGGGTCTCTAGACGGCCTGGTGGGGTCCCCCCGCGCACCCATCGAGAGGCTCCCCTCGCAATACGACAACATCACCGAGGAGGAACTGCAGGTAAATACTGGTGTGCGTGCGTGCGTGTGTGTGTGTGTATGTGTGTATGTGTGTATGTGTGAGACTCCCCTCGCGGTACGACCGAGGAGGAGCTACAGGTAAATACTGGCAAGGGTGTATGTGTGTGTGTGAGTGTGTGTGTGTGTGAGGCTCCCCTCGCAATACGACAACATCACCGAGGAGGAACTGCAGGTAAATACAGGGTTTTTTTTAGGGTTTTTTTTTTTTAATTAAATCATTTGCTTACAGTGTATGTTTAACAATCCAAATATTTTTTTCGGGCTGACTCTTCGGCTATCAACCTATGAAGCACTATTAAGCTATCAAGCAATATTGAGCCATCCAGCACTATTGCATCATATAATGCTGTTGTTTATTGGATGGAAGGGTAAGACAACTTAGAAAAGGCTTCGCGATTCTGCCCTCTTGCATCGCAATACAGGTCCATGGTTCTTCTCTGTGTCACGATTTCTCCGTTTTATACCATACCTAGTAAATTCTGGAGTGTGTGTGTGCAGGAGCACCTTAGATGCACTTATTGGTTATTCTATACCAATAACCTTACGTGTGTGTTTGTGTGTGTCCGTATGCATCTCCAAATATTGTATTAACTTGCCTAACATTGTGTGTGTGTGTGTCCGTATGCATCTCTCCTCACCCCCCTCTCCAGGCTCAGGCTCAGCTGGGTCCCCCGGTGCCCCCCTGCCCCCTCTACTCCCAGATAAGCCCCGCCCCTCAGCCCCCCCTCTACGCGGCGACTGGACATCACTTCAGTCCCATCCACGCCCACGACGCCCTGGATGTCCCTCAGAGCCCACCGCCCCTACCCGAAAAGAAGAGCCGGCACAGTAAGTGGACAACACACACACACACACACACACACACACACACACACACACACACACACACACACACACACACACACACACACACACACACACACACACACACACACACACACCTACACACACACACCTACACACACACACCTACACACACACACACACACAGAGCCCCCCGCCCCTACCGGAGAAGAAGAGCAGACACAGTAAGGGGGCGCGTGCGTACGTGCGTGCGTGCGTCTGGTGTCATCCCAGTGGACTGGTCCCGCATGCCTGTTTCTTTCTTTCTTTCTTTCTTTCTTTCTTTCTTTCTTTCTTTCTTTCTTTCTTTCTTTCTTTCTTTCTTTCTTTCTTTCTTTCTTTTTTTCTTTCTTTCTTTCTTTCTTTTTTTCTTTTTTTCTTTCTTTCTTTCTTTCTTTCTTTCTTTCTTTCTTTCTTTCTTTCTTTCTTTCTTTCTTTCTTTCTTTCTTTCTTTCTTTCTTTCTTTCTTTCTTTCTATGTGTGTGTGTATCCACCCTCTCCCTCTGTGACTTGGTTGGATTGAAGCACACAAGAGCCATTCTGCCAAAGATGACATAGCTCTACAGCTGTGTGTGTGTGTGTGCGTGGGTGTGTGCGTGCGTGCGTGCGTGCGTGCGTGCATACGTGTGTGTGCCACGTGAGCATCTGTGAGCATTTGAAGGAGCAATTGGTAACTTTTCTATCCTTTTTTTAAAATGTAATGCATGCAACAACAACAACAACAAAAACAATGATATGACAAAAGTCTGCGGACCGCCGAAGTATCCGGTGTCCCCACACGGCAGGTCAAAAGCCATGGCAGTCGGTCACGCTGATGGTGCCTCTTGACTTGGGCACAATCCCTGGTGCTGGAGAAAAAAGAAAAGACGGCAAGACCGCAAGTCAAAACTTCATCATGACAATGAATGAATAAAGAGCAAGAAGAAAAATCCAAAGGAGTGTGTGAACCTTTTTCGAAACTTGTATCCATACTGATAAATAAATCATCCTGAGTGTGTGTGTGTAATGAATGCTACATACGCCACGTCAGTGTGCGTGTGCGTGTGCGTGCGCGTGTGTGCGTGCGTGCGTGTGTGTGTGTGTGTGTGCGTGTGTGTGTGCGTGTGTGTGTGCGTGTGTGCGTGCGTGCGTGTGTGTGTG
>NC_085859.1:7307270-7317270 GCF_034702125.1 Engraulis encrasicolus | reverse complement strand
ACGCACACACATGCACACACACACACACACACACACACACACACACACACACACACACACTGCTATTCCACGTCTTCTCACTCACTTCTATTTCTCATTTTCTCACACACGCTGTTGTCTCTCCTCTAACTTCACAGCTCTTCTTTTCAGGGCTCTCCTTTCTTTCATTTGTTTTAGATTTCATGTGTTTCTCTCCTCTTGCTGTGCATGCCTCCTCTTCTCTTCTCTTCTCCTCTCTTCTCTTCTCTTCTCTTTTCTTGCAGTGCATGCCTTCTCTTTTCTTCTCTCCTCTTCTCTTTTCTTCTCTTCTCTTTTCTTCTATTGTCTTGTCTTGTCTTGTCTTCTCTTCTCTTCTCTTCTTTTCTCTCCTCTCTTCTCTTCTCTTCTCTTCTCTTCTCTTCTCTTCTCTTCTCTTCTCTTCTCTTCTCTTCTCTTCTCTTCTCTCCGCTCTCCTTTCTTTTCCTCTCTCTTCTCTTCTCTTCTCTTCTCTTCTCTTCTCTTCTCTTCTCTTCTCTTCTCTTCTCTTCTCTTCTCTTCTCTTCTCTTGCTGTGCATGTGTTTCTCTGCATGTCTTTCTTCTCTACAGGCCTGCTGGTGCAGCCACCATGCTGTCTAACTTTTCTTGTCTTCCTCTTTCCAAACCCCTTTTCCTCTCTTCCTCTCTCTCTTCCTCCCTCTCTCTTCTATGCATTTCTGAACTCTCTCTTTCTCACTTTCTTTTTTTGTTCATTCATTCTTTCTCTTTCTTCCTTTTTCTTTCCGTCTCTTTCTTTCTTTCTTTCTTTATTTATTTCTTCTTTCTCTCTTTCTTTCTCCCTCTCTTCTTCTTTCTCTGAACCCTTCCTCTTTCCCCTGCCGCCCGTCCACCAATCACAGAGCTTGGACTTGGTAGCCCCGCCCACGCCCAGCCAAGACGGGCTGCTATTGGCTAACGGCTCTCTGGAGGGCTCTGGTGGTTCGCTGGCTGCCTGCCTGGCCTCTGACACCTCCCTGTCGGACACGCCCAGACAGCCCGCCCCGGTGAGCTGCGCTATGCTATGCTATGCTGCGCTATACTATGCTATGCTATGCGATGCTACGCTATGCGATGCTTTGCTATGCTACGCCTAGCTGTGCCGTGCTGTGCTGTGTTTTGGTTTTCCCAGTATGGTGGTACTACATAATTTGTCTTCACCAACATTGTATTGTGCGGTGCTGTGGTGTAAGATGCACCTTGCCGTGGTTTGTGACGTGCTGCTGTATGGTTCTATGCAGTGCCGTGCGCAATGCTATGCAGTGCAGTGCAGTGCAGTGTTGTGTAGTGTGTTGCTTGCTGTTTGCTGTGCTATGCGTTTACATCACCAATGTTGTGTTGTGCAGTGATTTACGATGCACATTGCAGTGGCTAGTGGTGTGCTGTGTTGTACTTTGCAGTGCAGTGCCTTGTGTTGTTTTCTGTTTAGTGTACTCTGCTGCACTGTCTGTGCTGTGTTGTGCTGTGTTGTTTGCGGTGTCATGGTTACCCTGTTGTGGTTATGTCAAAGAATTCTCTAGTATAGTAAGATACCCCAAACTCCATCCATCCATCCAATGCAAAAGAGTATGTTCAAGTTCGATCTCTAGTCTTATGGCCCATTGTGACGTTGTGTTGTCTGCTGTGTTGTGTTGTTTTTTGCTGGTTGGATCATTGTGTAGATGTGTGCTGTGCAGTATTGGTGTCAACAATAATCGATTCGGCAATGCATTGCAATGCGGGGCAGGACAATTCAATAATCGATTGGGCAATTTGGACAAGTTTCAGCTACTTGCGTGGGCATTTACGGAGCAGATGAACTTTAATGAAAGCATTGAAAACTGCAAGACTGATGCACACAACAGCCAATAACATGTTGCTCAGTATCTGACTGCTTGTATTAACTCATGATTGATGGAAACGTTGCCTTTCTTTCAGTAGAAATGTAATGCATTGCAATGCATCGTAGAATCGAACTGAATCGATTCGAATCGAATCGTTACCTGACTGTTAACGTGACCGTTAATCGTCATCATTGGAATCGTAAGGGCAATGCCACTAATGTTCAGTGCTGTTGTCAGTGCTCTGCGGTACTGCTGTTAAATGCATTGTGGTCATGTGTGCTGTGCTGTGTTGCTGTGGGTTACGGAATCATCAGTAGACTTCCTCTGTACAACCAGAGAGGATGATGGGAACCAGGAAGTGTTTTAAAGGCCATGAAGCAACAAAATTAAGGATTAATCCCACATTACATTAGCTGCCAAGTGGTGGTGTGTTTATTTACACGTAGCCTGGTGTTACAGTGTTAAGATGTCATATAAGTGTTCTTCCTGTGTGTGTGTGTGTGTGTGTGTGTGTGTGTGTGTGTGTGTGTGTGTGTGTGTGTGTGTGTGTGTGTGTGTGTGTGTGTGTGTGTGTGTGTGTGTGTGTGTGTGTGTGTGTGTGTGTGTGTGTGTGTGTGTGTGTGTGTGTGTGTGCGTGTGTGATCAGCATTATAAAACTCTTCTGTGTAATCTGATTTTAGTGCTGCACCAGGACAGCCTGACATGGAAACACACAGACACAGACACAGACACAGACACACACCTCTGTGACAAAGTCATTTGAAATGCCGCAGCCCACCCCCCAATAAATACAATGTAATGCCCCCTTCGCGCACGCACGCACGCACGCACGCACGCACGCACGCACGCACGCACGCACGCACGCACACACACACACACACACACACACACACACACACACACACACACACACACACACACACACACACACACACACACACACACACTGGTCCCCAAGTTACTCTGTGACATCTGCCTTGGAGTGTGTGTACACGTGTTTGTGTGTGTGTGGCCTGTCTTCTTATTGTAAAACTTCTGTTTGTCAAAAGTGGGTTCCACAATGTTAGATTGGACGCATGGATGGGCGTGTGGGGGTTGTGAATTTGTGTGAGGGGTGTGCAATTGGTTTTGGTGTGTGTGTGTGTGTGTGTGTGTGTGTGTGTGTGTGTGTGTGTGTGTGTGTGTGTGTGTGTGTGTGTGTGTGTGTGTGTGTGTGTGTGTGTGTGTGTGTGTGTGTGTGTGTGTGTGTGTGTGTGTGTGTGTGGTCCTCTCCCTATAAAATGTCGATGCAGCAGAGAAGGGTGTGTGCGTTTTAAGTTGTGGCCGTGTGTGTGTGTGTGATATAGAGGGGAGTGTGTGTGTGAGAGTTAGCGTGTGTGGGGGGGGTATAGAGGGGAGTGTGTGTGAGAGAGTTAGTGTGTGTGTGTTTAAGTTGTGGTGTGTGTGTGAGTTAGTGTGTGTGTGTGTTTAAGTTGTGGCGTGTGTGGTTCTGTGGTATAGGAGAAGGGGTAGAGGGGAGTGTGTGTGTGTGTGTTTAAGTTGTGGTGTGTGTGTTTTAGGAGGAGGGGGGAGAGGGCGAGTACGTCAATCTGTACTCGTCTACACAGGCCAATGGAGATGCCACACACTCCCACCGCGTAAGTAGCGATGCGTTAATACACACACGCACGCACGCCCACACACACACACACACACACACTAGCCTACACACACACACACATCCCAACCAACACACAGTCACACATACACACAGACAAAATAGCGCATGCACACACACATCCATACCCCACCCCACCCCATCCAACACATAACACACACACCCCAACCAACACACACTTCAACCAACACACACACACACACACACACACACACACACACACACACACACACACACACACACACACACCACACACACACACCACACACACACACACACACACGCACAGACACAAACGCACAGACACACACGCACAGACACACCTACACACACCCGTCATCATCCTGTTCCCCCCATCATCCTGGCCTGTTCCGTCCCGTCTGTCCGTATGTACGCCAGAGCTCCCTTCTATGTACTACACAGCGATCCAACTGATTGGACGTCATGCATGACATTGACGCGCTCGGCCTCCAAACCCACTTACCCCACCTAGCTACTGGGCTGTTTGTTTGTTTATTATTTGTTTATTTGTTTTGTTTGTTTTGAGTGTACTAATCTTCCCCACCCTGTAATATATTGTCTTGATCTGATACTCTGCATGTATCATGGCCGCTGTGGCTGTTTACCAGTATGTCACATAAGACTTACCTCTGTAACCCTAAACCTAACTCTAAACTAGCAGTGTTCGTGTTGGATCTGTATTCCAGTGTTGTATCAGGGTTCCATGAGGGTTCTATCAGTGTATCAGTTTTCCAGTGTTCCGTCAGTGTTCAAATGTTATATCGGTGTTCTATCAGTGTTTTATCAGTTTTCCAGTGTTCTATCAGTACTCTGTCAGCAAAGATTCTTTAATAGAGATATGCCAACATAATAGGTTTCTATGGGCACCTAACGCGACCAGGTTCCGGTCTGCCTAAAGGGCCGTGTCATAATGCTCCTACAATGAATAGAACAGTCCTTAGGTCTGCCTAGGTCTGCCTAAAGGTCAGATTAGACTTCAGCAACTGCGAGCGTGAAAAGTCGCGTGGGAGTGGCCACGAACCAATTTTGTATTCATGCATCTGCGAGCTCTGCGAGGTCCGAGGTCTCGTTGCCAGCCACATTTGAAATTGCGCGATTAGGCTACTTTCACTACATTGTAAGCACTGCGGTCATTATTAAGCAATGTTGCTTTCTATCCCGGTTAGCTAGGTATTTTCACACAAATTGCAAAGGCAATGCAGTGGTATCATTATTTGACATACCCAGTCTGTTTTCACGAGCAGAAAAAAAAGCATGTAAAGACAGTTGATTCTGCCGATGTGTGTTTACATTCGGTGGAGGAACGGTAGTAAAACCGCAGGCATTGTGCCACGAGTGTTCAACTGATGCATTGTTTGTTACTTAGCTTAGCTTCGTGTATTTACACACATTTACACACAAGGCATTAATAAAGTTTTTAACAGAATACAGCTCTGCTCTCGCAAACTACTGGCATTGCGCTGCCACAAGAACAGAACAAGGAAGTAGCGAGACGACCAATCATAGTGCCTTTTTGTCTGCGTACTCCGCGTCCGTCCGACGGATAGTTAGAATTTTTTCGAGGCGCTAGACGACGGGCGCAGAGCCTCTGAGAGGGGGGCGTGGACTCGCATAGACAGAAAACGGACGGACGCAGATTCTATGCGAGCGAAGCATAAATCTAGCTTAAGGGGGGCCATAATAGAACCAGGAAACAATGGGCCAATGGAACCTCTCTCTCTCTACTCTCTCTGCTGTCAGTGTTCCAGTGTTCTATCAGCAGTGTTCTATCAGTACTTTGCCAGTGTTCTAGTGTTCTATCAGCAGTGTTCTATCAGCAGTGTTCTATCAGCAGTGTTCTATCTTAGAGGAGTCCTGTTGTGAGTGCCACTCTGTAAAGCTGGATGAGAGATATATGGAGTAGACTGCTCCAGCGTGTGCGTGCGTGTGTATGTGTTGGGGTATTATGTTGGTAGTAAATTACTCTGTACTTGTTCTGTATTAGTTCCACATGTTGGGTAGATTTCAGATTAAAATCCTAATCTGATTTGTGCTATTACACAGTCTTAGTTCAATGGTGTTTGATAGTATTTTTCTGAGGCTATTTTAGGTAGACTTGGGCCCACACTTGATCTGCCCCATAACAATAATAACAATAACAACAATAATAATAATAATAATAATAATGATAATGATAATAATGATAATAATAATAATAATAATGATAATGATTATAATAATAGTAGTAGTAGTAATAGTAGTTGTATGTTTGAGTTATTTAGAGGCTATTTGAGTTAGGCTTAGGCTCACACCTGATCTATAATGGTAACAAGAGTAATGATAATCATAATCATAATCTTAATAATAGTTGTTGTTGCTTGTGGTATTTTGAGGCTATTTGAGGTAAGCTTAGGCCCACCCCTGAGCCCCATAATGTGACGCGGGGTCATCGTAAGGTGGAAGCCAAGGTCATAAGGTCACAGAAATTGAGGTCAGGGGTGATTAAGATGCTTACCAGCGGTGTCATAACGCATAGATGCATTCACCATTCAGTCCTTTTACGAACTTGAACTTGAGCGTGCGTGTGCGTGTGCGTGTGCGTGTGTGTGTGTGTGTGTGTGTGTGTGTGTGTGTGTGTGCGTGTGTGTGTGTGTGTGTGTGTGTGCATATGTAGACCTCTGGTACAAATATTGCTCTAAATAGCTTTTTATGTTTGTGTAACGCCACACACACACACACACACACACACACACACACACACACACACACACACACACACACACACACACACACACACACACACACACACACAGACACACACACACACACACACACACACACACACACACACACACACACACACACACACACACACACACACACACACACATAACAGATTGCTCCATTGACTTGGACTGCAGCCCAGCACAGAGATTATAAGTGGAGGAGAAATTCACTTCAATAACACTTGCTTACCTAAAGCCTGCAGTGTGTGTGTGCGTGTGTACTTAAGGAACCCAGGCTACCTAAAGGACCCGTGTGTGTGTGTGACTGGGTGTCAGAGTAGGTTTAGGGCCATATTGGCTAGAGAAACAGAGCTGGACATTTGTGCTGTGCATCCCTGCAGCTTCTAGTAGTGTAGATTAGAGAGAATTGGACATCTGGACTGCCTCTCCGCTGCTCTCCACCTCTAGTGGGCCTAAAGCCTGTCCAGTGTGTGTGTGTGTGTGTGTGTGTGCGTGTGTGTGTGTGTGTGTGTGTGTGTGTGTGTGTGTGTGTGTGTGTGTGTGTGTGTGTGTGTGTGTGTGTGTGTGTGTGTGTGTGTGTGTGTGTGTGTGTGTGTGTGTGTGTGTGTGCCGAGTAGGAACATACTCTAGGAAGAGTGTGTGGACATCTGCAATTGGACATCTAGTTGCCAGAGACAGTTGGACATCTGGATAGCTAGCGCGTCCTCTGCTGTCCTGTGGACTTGTCTCATCTGTTTTGTCTGAGGTCACCTTGTCTGGGGGTCGTATCATCACTCTGTGGTCGCTGTGTCTGGACTTTGTCGCACCATTCTGTGTCTATTGGATGTTGGATTATTTGTCTCATTCTGTGTGTCGTTTGACGTGTGTAACGCTCCTCTGAAGGTGAGGCTAACCAAGCTAACAGCAAAGCTAACCTGCTGACTAGCACGTCCTGTATTGTCCCACTGACTGTGTCTGATGCTGGTGTGTGAGAGAGATGTTTGTGTGTGTGATGCTACTGCTGTGTGTTTGTTTTTATGTGAGATGTTGATGTCTGTGCATTTGCTGCTTGTGTGTGTGTGTGTGTGTGTGTCCTTGCATTGCGCTAATCGTCTGTTTTTTGCTGTGTAAATGTAATGCAACTGGTTGTCCACTCCTCCTCTACATCTCTTAACCCATGTGGTTTGGCTCTTACATGTGTGTGTGTGCGCGTTTTTACACGAATGGCTTGTCATTGTAACCATGGAGATTGATTGACATTTTCACTCGCCGTCATTAAAACTTGTTTATTATACGAATTTCAATGTTGTATTGTAATGTTCCCAGACTGATAAAGGTCCCAGATCAACTCTGTGATGGTTGTCAATGGGCCTTGTCTTGTTTGTGCCGTATAAAGTGAAATGTGAAAGCCCATTGGGAAACTCCAACTCCCATTGTCATTGTGACACAGCAATCCACAGCACACAAGTGAACACTGCACTGCACACAACAAAATTGCATTTATGCCTCACCCGTGCAAGGGGGCAGCCCTCAGTGGCGCCCCATGGGGAGCAGTGCAGTGGGACGGTACCATGCTCAGGGTACCTCAGTCATGGAGGAGGATGGGGGAAAGTACTGGTTGATTATTCCCCCCACCAACCTGGCGGGTCGGGAGTCGAACCGGCAACCTCTGGGATGCAAGTCTGACGGCCTAACCGCTCACCCATGACTGTATAATAAGCTGGGTCATGTGTATAGTCTCCACCAGGGCGCTAAATGAGCACCAGCCAACAGGCCAAATGCTGGTGAAAATTCAGTTTGGCTGATAAGAGAAGAGAACTTAGTAGCCACTCTCATTGATGGTGAGTGCACTGTATGTGTAGCTAGTCAAATGTAGCATCTACTAGCCAAATGGGCTAGTTATGGAAAAAGTCAATTTATAGCCCTGGCGTGCATTTCTCGAAAGCGTAGTTGCTATCTGTGTTAGCTACTTTGTTGTTTGCAGTGCAATTTCCCATTGGCAACTACCAATGTTGCTAACAGGCTAAGAACTGCGCTTTTGAGAAATGCACCCCTGGTCTCCACACTGTACACCGTGCCTGCTGTGCTGTGCTGTGTTGTGTTATGGTGGTGAGGTCCTGTGAAGACTGTGCTGTGCTGTGGTAAAGGCTTCTCAGGGCAGCATTTACAGTATTTGGTACCCTGAACTATACGACATCCTTCACTAACTTAATCACCAACAGGGGCTTTTACACACTGTGTGTGTGTATGTGTGTGAGTTTGAGTGTGTGTCTGTGCGTGTGTAAGCATGTGCAAGCGTGAGAGTGTGTGTGCACCATACGTACTCGCCATGTGTCCTTGTGTGTGCGCGCGCATGTGTGTGTGTGTGTGCGTGCGTGCGTGCATCCATCTCAGAACCGTGTGCGTGCGTTGTAGTTTGTGTAAGGACCTAGTGTGTGTGTATACGCTAACAGAGCTGTTGTGTGTGTGTGTGTGTGTGTGTGTGTGTGTGTGTGTGTGTGTGTGTGTGTGTGTTGCAGGACCCAGCCACCGGTGCGGAAGACGGAACAGACACCACGTCAGATAAAGACATGGCCGACCCCGAGAGGTGAGCAGATCTAATCCCCAAACTTGACTTTTCTCATGCAGGTCGTCTCATGCCTAATGGTAAGGAAACCGGCCATCTCCCTACACCTGAAGGATTGAGCCAAAGGCTGAAGTGAAGTGCCCTTGAGCAAGGCATGTAACCCCACATTGCTGCAGGGACTGTATCCAATACCCTGTACCTATAATGTAACTGGAAGTGGCTATAGAGAAAACGATGAACAAGATGTAATGTAAAACCATCTTTTTTATTTGGCTGTATGAACCATACAGAATATATTTCTGCAGTAATGCAGTTTTATTAGTATGATGCATTTCATACACAGATGCAGTTCAGTGTGCCTCACAACAACAAAAGCAAAGATAAAAGAACACAGCAAATTAAAAAAATAAAGGCATGGTGTAGTTGGAGAAGTTTGTATCTGTATGTGTTGTGACTGAGCTGTGTCTTCTCATATCTGCTGACCCCCCTGCTGCACTCTGAAGGGTGTCTGATGGAGCTCCCATGGTGCTCTGCTGCGCCTGTATGTCCTTATGGAGTGTAATATTAGGACATTATGTCATCAGTTCCCTCTGTACTGTATTGATATATTAGATATACAAGTTAGATTTTTGTTATCCTCTTTAGACAAGTTATCTATTTCCTGAAGTGTGATGTCTTGGACCCTGTGGTTAATGCCATAGGCAGGTTGTCTCTGTATTTAAAGTTGCAGGCAGCTTATCAGTTCTGAGTAGCAAATTGTTGTTAAGTCTAGTGCAGTGTACCGTACGTGGTGTTGTTGAAGTATGCCTCTTTATGTGCTGTTGTATGAAAGTTACGTAGCTGTTGGCGTGACCTAGTGGTTTGCCTGCATTGTTATATATATGTTAATCTTGTGTGTGTGTGTGCGCGTGTGTGTGTGTGTGTGTGTGTGTGTGTGTGTGTGTGTGTGTGTGTGTGTGTGTGTGTGTGTGTGCTCTGTGTGCTCTGTGTACTCTGTGTGCATGCATGCATGCTTGTTTACGCATGCGTGTGTGTGTGCGTGCGCTTGTGCGTGTTCGTGTGCCTGCGTGTGTGTCCACCAGGTGGCAGAAGTCTCCTGATTCGGGTCAGAACACGGAGGAAGTGGACGAGCTGTCACTCATAGACCACGAAGAAATCATGTCACGCATCACGCTGAAACAAGAGGTATACACACACACACACACACACACACAC
>NC_085859.1:7294770-7297270 GCF_034702125.1 Engraulis encrasicolus | reverse complement strand
CACTCACACACTCACTCACTCACTCACTCACGCACACACACAACGCGCGCACACACACACACACACACACACACACACACACACACACACACACACACACACACACACACACACACACACACTCATTCTCTCTCTCTCTCACACACACACACACACACACACACACACACACTCATACTATCTATCTCTCTCTCTCTCTCACTCACACTCACACTCACACTCACACACACTCACACACACACTCACACACACAGATATTAAATGAATATTGGAATGATATTCTCCCTCCCTCTCTCCCTCCCTCCTCCTCTCTCTCCAGTGGTCTGATTCTTCAGGATTTGACCTTCGTCCACCTGGGTAACCCCGACCTGATCGAGGGCAAGGTCAACTTCTCCAAGCGCTGGCAGCAGTTCAACATCCTCGACAGCATGAGGCGCTTTCAACAAGTGTGAGTAACACACACACACACACACACACACACACACACACACACACACACACACACACACACACACAACATAGGCGATGAAGCACCCTGATGTTGTGTCCGTGTTGTTTTCCTGCGGTTGCTGTGAATTTCTTTTCATAAACATGAAAAGCCTAAGCTGTGCTAAAATGCAAAACCATCCCAAACCCTAACCTGTCAGTGAAGCAACTTTTCTGCAACTTCCCCTTTAGAAAAACAGCAACATTGTGGCCAGACCAAAAGCCTTGTTCACACACGTCGCTGCCAGTTGCTCGCTCAGCGAGTGAAGTCCACAGAATGTTTATGTCAGGGGTAGGGGTGGGCGATATGGCAAAAATGTTGTATCACGATTTTTTAACATGAAATCACGATTTCGATTTTTTATCACGATCTTCCATCCAAAAAAATAAAAACAACAAAAAACAACTTTCATATACTTGCAATTTGTAATTTGCAGTCAATAAAATGTTAACACACTGATGATACTCTCATAAAGTGTACAATTGGAATACAATAATGTAAAGAATAAAGTGAAGACAGCAACACAAGTGAGAAAACGTCACTCTGATACTGATAATAAACATCCTCACTGCAAGACGATCTATACGATTTCTCCACTTTGGCAGATTCGAGACGATCTTTTACTCAATATCGCGATTCACGATTTAATATCGTCATATCGCCCACCCCTAGTCAGGGGTATTCAATTATATTTCAACGAGGGCCATTTTTTCAATTTCCTCCCAGTAAAGGGGCCGAAGTATGCGTATGTATTATGCTTGCTGACTGTCCATTTGAATAGCCCTGGTTTATGTGTTCCAACGAGAGTAGTCGAGTAGGCGAGGAGAGTACAAGCGATGCGATGTGGACGCATTCTGAGAATATTTTAACTTTGAGCGAGGCGAGTAGTAACCAATTGGAATGCAGAGTTCTGTACTTCTCGCTTGTGCATTGGCAGTTAAAGCCGCGGGAACGTTTAGCGAACATTTCATGAGCAAGTGGCTAGTAGGCGAATGAGCGAGCAGCCCATAACTAGCAGCGATGTGTGTGAACAGGGCTTAAAGGGGTATGCCACTATTTAGGGGCTTAATACAGTTAAAATCGTTGGCTGGTGTTTATAAAGGTGGTAAAGTGTCTTATTTTTCATGTAAGCCATTGTCTTGCTTTAAGACAAGTTAAAAGTGGGAATATGTCGCTAAGCTAGTGAAAGTCAATGGATCCATGTAGCATGCTACAATGCTACACGGATACATTGACTTTCACTAGCTTAGCGTCATATTCCCTCTTTTAACTTGTCTTAAAGCAAGACAACGCTTAACATGAAAAATAAGACACTTTACCACTTTTATAAACACCAGCCAACAATTTGAACTGTATTAAGCCCCAAAATAGTGGCATACCCCTTTAACCCTAACTGGTCACAGGGCGTTGGAGAGCTTGAGGAAACATGCAAAGGCGGGGTGCACACATGCGATATACGATGCAAATACTGTGCGTTTATACCAGGGCTCTAAGCTTAGCTTTACATTAGGAGCACCTGTGCCCCTAAGTGAAAAAATTAGGGGCACAGATAAAAATTTAGGAGCACAGTGAGTTTTTGTGACGCAATGTAATGATTTTTATACGCAATGTAATGATTCTATGTTGTGACATTTGCGTCTTTGTGAAGCATGACATTAATTGTGTGTGTGTTTCCCTCCTCAGGCATTACGATCTGAAGCATAACGAGGAGATTGTGTCGTTCTTTAACGACTTCAGTGATCACCTGGCAGAGGAGGCGCTATGGGAACTGTCACTCAAGATCAAACCCAGAAATATAGTACGCCGCAAGACAGACCGAGAGGACAAGAGCTGAACACACACACACACACACACACACACACACACACACACACACACACACACACACACACACACACACACACACACACACACACACACACCGAAATATAGTACGCCGCAAGACAGACCGAGAGGACAAGAGCTGAACACACACACACACACACACACACACACACACACACACACACACAC
>NC_085859.1:7279770-7292270 GCF_034702125.1 Engraulis encrasicolus | reverse complement strand
CGTGTACAATGCAGTTCTTTCTTTCCTTTTGTTCTCGAAAAGGATTTTAAAACGTGATGATGAAGTTGAACTGGAGCTGAGGAGGAGTTAGAAGATCTTCTCAGCTTTTATCATGAAGACAACATGAAGCTGAAATGTGCACTTACCGTTCATGAACAAAAAAAATAATGAATAATAATAATAATACTGTTGATAATAACAATAACAATAATAATAATGATGATGGTGTTGATGTTGAGAATAATACATGGAAGTTACGTCACATGGCTGTGATCAATGTGAAAGGAGACTGAATGGACCTGAAGGGGCGTTGAGTGGTGTAACCAGAACGGCCAATTGAAATGGAGAATGCACTTCTCCCAGCCAATCATAATGGAGGATTCACCGCTCAGGAGGGAGCAGCGATGGGGAAATCTGGATTCAGAAACTATAATCCAGTGCCGCATATTCCAAATAACCTGTTTTTTTTACCTGTCCAAATTGACCTAAATATACAGGTAAAAGCAGGTCATTTGGAATATGTGGCACTGGACTGTAGCTTCTGAATCCGGATTGCCCATCCCTGGTAAGAGTGTGGGGGTGGGTAGGGGTGTGGCTAGTTCATAGATCCAAAGACTTCAGGGGGCTGAATGACTTTAGGCTCCTCCTTTTCCCTCCATGTTAAACGGCTAAGCAATGTTATTAGCCGAACACGCGGCTAAGCAATGTCATTAGCTGAGCGGCTAAGCAATGTTGTTAGCTGGCTGGGTAAGCAATGTTATTAGCTAAACGGCTAAGCAATGTTATTAGCTGAACACACGGCTAAGCAATGTCATTAGCTGAACAGCTAAGCAATGTTATTAGCTTGGCAGCTAAGCAATGTCTCTAGCTGAACGGCTAAGAAATGTTATTAGCTGGGCAGCTAAGCAATGTCATTAGCTGAACACACGGCTAAGCAATGTTATTCGCTGAGCTCCATCTCCATCACCTGGAGACTGTTGCTACGGGCAACATCACCTGCAGAGTGTTGCTACGAGCCGCGTCACCTGAAGATGGTTGCCAGTGGCGATGTCTCCTCGAGGCCGTTACTAAGGACAACATCACATTGTTGCTACAGGCGGCGTCACCCGGAGCCCGTTGCTAGTAGCGATGCTGTGAGTTCCGGAACACCTGGCACTGTTCACCTGTCCACCTGTTCACCTGTCTTCTCACCTGTTCCACTCAGTCTCTGGCTCACACACCAGACACCTGCAATATGCCCACTTTGGTGTGCTTGACAAAGAGTGTGTGTGTGTGTGTGTGTGTGTCTGTGTGTCTGTATGTGTGTCTGTGTGTGTCTGTGTGTGTGTCTGTGTGTGTGTCTGTGTGTGTGTGTGTGTGTGTGTGTGTGTGTCTGTGTGTGTGCGTGCGAGTAAGTATGAGTGACTGAGAGCGTGTGTGTGTTTGCGTGTGTTTGCGTGCAAATATGAAGTATTTTCATTTTTTAATTGTGTCTGCTTGTTAGACTTTTTTTGTTGATATTTTTATCTGGTGGACTGACGCAAGTATACCTCAATGCCTGGAATTAAATTGTCTTTTGAGCACTCTGGTCTTGGCGTCCATTTTATCAATCCGAAGAGGCCTTGATTATGTGTGTGCGTGTGTTTGTTTGTTTGTTTGTTTGTGTCGTTTTCCTCCAGTGTACTGAGGTACACCCTGAGCGCGGTACCATGCCGTCGCACTGCCCCCCTTGCACGGCTGAGGCATAAATGCACTTTCCTTGTGTGGTGTGCAGTGTGCACTTGTATGCTGTGGAGTGCTGTCACAATGGGAGTTGAAGTTTCCCAGTTGAGCTTTCACTTTCTCTCCCTACACCTCCATCCATGGCTGAAGTGCCCATGAGCAAGGCACCTAACACTGCTCTAGGGACTGTAACCAATACCATGTAAGTCTCTTTGGATAGAAGTGTCAGCTTACAGTGTAATGCAATATGATGTAATATAATGACTAGTGTCGGATGAAAAAGGAATGGAACATCCTCCTCCTAAAATAAGTCCAGTTGCTCCCAACTTCACTCGGTTGGATATCATAAGGGTTACTATTGTCTGATAACCTGAAATAAAGGAAAATATCCAGATACAGCCTATATCAGTGTTTCTCAACAGGGGTGCCGCAGGCCCCCCTCAGGGGTGCCACGGAAAAGTGGCTGATAAATAAATTATGTCATAATATAATACATACATTGATAAGTTGATGTTAGTCAGTGGAATCTTTCATCTCCCATATACGCACAATAAAGTAAATATAGGTCGCCCCAGTCAGCTGCAACTTCGAACGTAGGTCGTGTGACGTCTCTGAATGTGTTACTTTTCTGAGCTTGTGTGGTATCGGATGCGATGCCATGTTACGGCTTGTTGGTTTGGGGTGCCTTAAATTTTTTCATGAAATGAAAGGGTGCCTCGCCTTCAAAAAGGTTGAGAAACACTGGCCTATATAATATATTGTAGTGCCAACATGCTGTAGCAAAGTGTTGTCTGACACTGACTCAAATTGGGGTCTCCCTGAGAAGAATTTAAAAATCTTTTAAAATGAAAACACATGCACTGTGCATTGTGTAATCACAGACAAAATTGAAATGATGGGGGGTGCTGTGGCGCAGCGCGCCCACGGGGACCCCGTTTCGAGTCAGGCCGGGGTCATTTCCCGATCCCACCCCGTCTCTCTGTCCCACTCGCTTCCTGTCACCATCTCAGACTGTAGTATCAAATAAAGGCATAAAAGCCCCTAAAATGTGTATTTTAACATATTTTATACGTGGTGCGTCATTCGTGTGTGACTGGTTAAATGCACAGCTCAAGAAAGAGTAGGGTATTAAAACAGGTCTGCGAGAAACCACACGCGCCGTAAAAGTGTAGCAAAAGGCAAGGTGCACAGGGATGCAAAAGAAATCATGCCCCCCCCAGACATGGGCCTGCATGCATGCCCATGGTGACCTGGGTCAAATCTGGCCTGGAAGGGTCCTTTGCCCGCCCTACCTCATCATCTCTTTCTCTTCCCACTCCCACTCTCTTCCTGTCATACTCTCGCCTATCCTATAATCTATACAGACACAAAAAAGACCAGATGCCCACAACAAGCTCTTTTGAGTTGAATAAATAAGGAACTTAAAAGATGTTGGTCTCCAACTACTACTAATAGGTCAACTTGTCGCTTTCCCCAATTTCTCACAAAGTACCACTGGGTGGCGCTGTTGTTCCTAGACCGCCTGTAATCTTGAAATCCTCGAGGAAGACAACTTCCTGTTAGCAACCAGACAAGTTAGTCCGTTTCTAAGGACGATTTGTTTTCTGAATCGTCTTCAGTGCTAGATTGGCGTCACCAAAGCTGTGATGTAAATACTGTATGTTTTACTTTTTTCGGAGAACCAAGAGCCATCGAAAGGTTTTTGTTCTTGACTTACAAATAAAACCGTGGGTTTCGAGAACGATAAATAGCGGTAGATTGTTAGAGCTCGTGCTGTAAACATTGTTGCAGCTAGCTAACGGGTTGTCAAATAACCGCTAACTAAAATAACAACTATCTACTCTAAACGCCCCTTTCTTTTTCATTTTTTCGGGGTTTCTTGCAAGCAAACATGAGTGAACAACTGAAATTCATCGTTGAACAGCTGAACAAAGACCCATTCAACAAAAGTTTCAACTTGATCACGTTTGACTCTCAGAAGCCGATGCAACTGTTGCAAATTCTGAACGATGTTTTGGCAGAAATTGACCCAAAGGTAAGTTGACGCTTATTGTATCTACTCCTCATCTATAACTGTATATAACACATACAGTACAATTGTCATGTAGTAGTCATCATTTGCAGATGTATGTGTCAGACTTAGTAAATTATGTCAATATGTGTTCAAACGTCACCTCAAATGTCAGTGACAGGCAGCATAGGCGTAAACAGGCCAAGTTATTCAATAGTAGGAAATGGGCACCTGTGTGCCAGTGGTGTAGTCTACGTAGAACGCAGGTATACGGAGTATACCCACTTCTAAATTTTAGGGACTTCAGTATACCCACTTAAAATTGATTGATCCATTGTTTAGAATAGCATAAATATATACAGTATACCCACTTCAAAAAATGCTCGAATATACAGTATACCCACTTCAAAAAGTAGACTACACCGCTGGTGTGTGCTATTAGGATCATAACATTGTTACTTTAAACACAATTGTTTGCTTTTCTAATGGAAAAAACCAACATTAAAAGAGGAAATATTCAATCAAATGTATTATCAAAACAGCTCTTCTGGGAAGAGTTAATTTTAACATGTTGGTTATGGCTACCTGACCAAAAGTGCTGCCTTGTCTCTGTCTGCACCATGTTGGAAACCCCCGTTATATGCCGTATGTTTGCCCCTGAAATGTTGGGGGTGAGCTAGACTCATCAATGGAAAGGCTGTGCAGTTTCAAAATAATAAATATGACATGAAAACCCTACGTAAACTACATTTTTGGTGGCTCAAAACTTAGAAATCTTTTCAAGGGGCTGAGTCGAAGTGGTAGGTGTCTGTTGTCAAGGTGGGCGCCGTAGCAATGAAGTGATGGGGCGGGAAACCCCGATATGTAGATTTTGCGTTGTGGTAGGACCCAAAACTACAGTGTGTTTGGAGGTGTAGTGGGAATGACATAGGGGAATGAGATGGCATAAAATCACATGAGCAGCTGAATTGATGTTGTCATTACTTGGTGGTCCAGCAAGCCATTGTAAAGTGAGTAAATAGTTACAGTTATATAGCAAGGGCGTAGGTTTCGTGTGAGCTTTGGTAGGGACAACTTCACCCCGCACCAAATTTCATAGATAGTGTTTTTTTATCTAGATTAATCCCACTGTAATTACCAGATATATAGCCTATACATTAATATAGGCCTATTTTAAAATTTGCTCAAATAGGCTAGGCTATGCGTGTTACCGAAATAATGACTAAGGCTTGAGAAGAGGGTTTCTTAAGCCAGGTGGCACATAGACCAGGGCTCATCTTTTTTTTCCAAAAATAAACAATGCTATAGACCCAACCCAGATAGCAGATATTTTGGCTTTGTTTTGGCAGATATCTGCAATTTATGGCTTCCTTTTGGCAAGCCATAAGCTTTTGGCAAAATTTTGGCATGGTTATGGTTGACCTGGGCGCCAGTGAATTGGGGCGTTCCTCTGGAAAGCAAAAAAACCCAAGATTTGGCTAAAATATGGGTTGTTTATGGCGTCCCACAACACATTAAAACGCGCGGACTGTGAATGAATGAGTTATGGCCAGGTTATGGCATGTGTCAGGTTAATCTGAACCTCGGGTGGAGAGCGGGACAGCAACGTTCTACATTGGTGCGCTTACGGCAATCCAAAAGACTGCCAAAATCAACTGTCAAGAGAAACTCGTGCTGCTTGCCTCACTTCAGTTTCCCCAGCGCCAGTGTGTGTCAGACTTCAGTTAATGCAGGTAAGTGCAGTTGACACGTTTTTATATTAAATACAACCGCCGATGACTTAAGAGATGAGGCATTTTGTGTTATCGGTTTTCATGTTGATTTCATAGGTCTGTGACCGTCGGTTTCCGTCTTATGCGCTGAAACTTCTATACTCTTTTAACAGGAGCTAAAACACAAACGTCTGTGACACACAACTGTGACATTTAATCTTAGTTGCTACCCTCATACTCAGTAACGGTTGATTAAGTGTTGTTCTGTGGTTGAAATTCACTTTCAGATATCAATGCCAAGGGAATTTCAATCAAAGAACAACAACACTAGCAATCCCAGCTAACTGGCCAACGATAGCTAGCAAAAGCCGGGAGCTAGCTAACTCAGGCATGGAGCATCTTCTACCTATTGGCACAAAGCAGAGCACTATCTAGCAATATCTGTCTGTCACGGAAAGTGTTTGACTCACTGTAATTCTAGCCTACTACTGAAGCAATCGAGTGAATCTGCTTTTTTCTACATTGTCTTTTCAGATGTGCTGCTGCTGAAGGCAGTCACCCGGTGGAGGAACTTGTTTTTTGACAGGCATACTACAGGTTGGTTCCACAATTTATTAACCTCTCTCTCTGGTCTAATCTTCGTTCGTTGTGAAAGTCCTTGCTTTTAATGTAACTGCTTTTAAGTATACGTCTGTATTGGGTAATGCAATGGTCAGTTTGTGTTTAAGCGCTGGCTATTTAACATGATCAGTTGTTAAGGCAGTGTGTATTGTTCAGCTATCAACAACAGGGGGTAAACCGTATACAGAAATGTGGCCCATGTAGGCCTATGTAGTCTTGCTCTAACATTTGTAATACCTCAACACAGAGAGTAGCTTACTAGAGGTGTCAAAGGTAAAAGTAGAAGTGAATTCATGGTGAAATGTAAACAAAGGCCTGCCCCCAGACCAGGATCTCGGAAAAGACTGAATAAGGGGGAAAAAAACACATCAGATAGGCCTACTGACAAGTCCAGGGTAGTGGGAGCATTAATGCTACTAATTAGCAGAAAGCTTTAACAATGGCACATGATAAAACATAGTGACCAGTCTGTTTCACCAGTTATTCTACTGTAGGCACACCCAATGAGATAGATAGCCTACTGCTTTGTTGTTATTGAAAAACCTAAAAGCTAGGTTAAAAAAAACTCCAATTTGACCAGTACTCTGATCTTAGAATCAGTGGGCTACTATCTACTCAAGTGCACGTTTTGGCAGGGTTTTGTTTGATTGAGAATTGTTTTTTTCCTATTCTTTTTCTCCCTTTTACTTTTGACAATTCCGTAGATGGTTGTACAATCTACTGTAGCCTACTACTCATGTCATTTAAAATGTATAAAATATGAAATAACATCTACATTCTCTTTTCAGATGCTGTGCTGCGAACGGACACTGCAGTCACCTGTGGGAGGGGTCAATCAAATCGGATCTCAAAAACAGGTACCAAATTTTAATAACACCCCTCCCCCCTCTCCCGTCTATTACTCTATTAATCAAGTGCATTTGTGCCGCCACTTGGCCAGGACACCCTTGTCAAAAGAGATTTTTAATCTCAACAGGTTTATTTTCCTGGTTAAATAAAGGTTAAATAAAAGAAGAAAAAAAATGTAATGCCACTGTTTTCAAAGTTACTTTTGCATGTAGTAATTCAATTTGGTTTATCTTTTTATTCTTTCTTAGATGTCGCGAATCTGATCTGATCTACCTACCTCTATGTGGCAATAGAGTACCTGCTTTTACTGGCCAGGGGACCAAGATGAAAACAAGAGGCCTGTACCCAGACATCCAAGCACCCATCAAGTCACCCAGTCCTCCGCCACCTGCCGTGCAGCTATACCCATCCATCAAATCCAGCCACTTGCCCACCCTAACCAGTCACAGCATTTGGAGGCAATAAAGTATAATGAAATGTATTTAATTGTCTTGGTTTTTTTTTCTAAATATTCATAAATATTCCAGTTTCATTGTTGAAAATCACACATTTATTAAATGTGCGATTTTCAACAATAAAACAGGAATATTTAGTGATAACCAAATGTATCCATAATGGGGCCAAATGTCACATATTTGTCTTATAAGTTTCTCTGTATACCGGTACTTACATTTTAAGTATACAGGGAAACTTATAAGACAAATAAGTGACATTTGGCCCCATTATGGCTACATTTGGGATCGATTATGGGTACATTATGGCAGTATTTAGGGTCATTTATGGCTGTTCTGGGAGAGTTATGGGTACATTATGGCTGAATTATGGGTACATTATGGCAGTATTTAGGCTCATTTATGGCAGTTCTGGGACAGTTATGGGTACTTTATGGCTGCATTTTGGCTGAAGGGTGGGGTCTGGAATTCCTTTTGGGGCCTTTAAGGCTGTACATGGAAATCCCAAATAGGTTTTGGGTGAACTTTGGTCAATTTATGGCTGGGTTTGGTTGGTTTTGGCATGCCAAATTTGGGCCACTTTTGGCCCGGGGACTCAAACCGAAGCCAGCCAAAAGGCCAAGACACGATTTGGCCCAAAACTCTGCCAAAAACATTTTGCTATCTGGGAAGTNGTACATGTAAAATACATATAGCCTAGGCTACATCTATCATTTGAACAAGATTGCTTCAACGATTCAGCATTTCTATTGGGCCTGGACATAGCAGAGAGAGAGAGAGAGAGAGAGAGAGAGAGAGAGAGAGAGAGAGAGAGAGAGAGAGAGAATCTCTCACTGACTTAAAAAGGGTGGCGGCTCCTTTAAGAATCCTTAAGGAAAGCGGCTCTTTTTATCCTAGGAGAAGCTGCGCATGAGAGAACGTTTCCCTACCCACAAAATATCTACAGTTGACTGTTATTCTCAGAAGAATGCCAGAGGAGTCACAACTCGAAATGTATTCCTTTTGCTAAACTTTTTACCTCACGCGGCAAGCGCTACTTGTTTGTCATCATGAGCAAACATGATCAACCGCATTAGCGTTAGACCGTCTTCAAAATATCATTCTTCTGGTGTTGCGCTTGCGATGCCGAAATAACTTACCGCCCTTTTCTTTTGTCGTCTCTGAAGCTTATAAAGCTGATGTTGAAACACCAATGCAGTTTAAGTTGGGGCTTTCAGCACCACTAGCACATGGACCACTGCTTCCACCTGAAACTACCTGGCCGTCTAATGACCCTTCAGTCTGTTACACCCAATAGCGACGTGGGTCGCCATATCTCCGAATAAACCGCGGAGTCTCTCATATCATAAAGAACACAGCCAGTTCAAAATATATATATTTTTAATGAATGCTACCACTTTGTAGTATATTGAAATATTAAACTAATCAATGTAGATTTTCGATACATTAAAATAATATGGCTAAAATTGGTAGGGACAATTTTATATCCCTTAAATATTGGTAGGGACATGTCACAAGCGTCCCCCCCTAAACCTACGCCCATGTTATATAGTTATGTCTGGAGAATGTAGTGAAAACGACAGCAGAATGAATGACATGTTGTTTAAGTGAACAGCTGAAGTAAGTTAATGTTGTCATTACTTATGATATTATTATTTTATTACTTATTTGTGCATTTCATATGACCTATTCTGCCTGGAGCATTTGTCTGTTTGTCAAATGTCAATGTTCTCCTCTTGCTCTCTGTTGTCACTGTCGGTGTATTATGTGATGTTGTGTAAGCTTTTACTTTTTACCTGTAAGCAAATCTACCTTTGGGTATCAGTTAAGTTACCTTACCTTCCATTTCTTTGTGCTGCAGCACGCCATTGACATCCGTGAGGAGATGCCCGAGCAGACGGCCAAGAGGATGTTCACTCTACTGGGCATGCTCAAGTACAAGCCACCAGGAAGTGTCTCCGATGCGTAAGTGGCCCGTGATGACCCATCTACAGCACCTTCTGCTAGGGATGCAACGATACACATTTTTTCACGTACGATCCGATCCCGATATCTAAATTTGGGTATCTGCCGATACTGATACTACTCCGATCCAATACCAAAACCACATATATGCATGGATTTCAACTTGAGGTAGGCCCAAGATGACTATTTGGTCAGAAAAGGAAGTCAGAAGACCAGGAAACCAATTAATAAGTAAAAAGGAGCAAGTTAAAAAGTAACAATCCCATCCTGAAAACTAATATGCAAGTGTTATGAGTTCAAATTAACATTACACCTGGCTCAATGTCAGTACTGGGAAAATTCCGATACTTTGGGAAAATTCCGATCCGATCCATCTCTGAAATATGTTGATATCTGAACCCGATACCGATACACCGATACCGATATCCCATCTACAGCACCTACTAGCCTCTGCCATAGAGATCAACACTAGAGGTGCATTCCATTATCATCACTCAACTCCTGTCCTCAAGCTGGGCTTGTGGCCTCATGCTTCGTTGGCGCCCTACCTCAGGTGGAGAAAACAATATAATTACCTTTGAATTGCACATTATGAAGTACTGAATAAAACTTCTGTCGTCAATGACGTCTTCGACCTCAACATGCGGTGACAAGCAGAGGGACAGGAGTTGGGATAATGGAAATAACCCTAAATATAGCTGCATTCAGCCTTTTGGCATGGTTCTGATGGCGTTCAGAATACAACAGAAGTATTTAGATTTATGTGCATATTGTGTATTTCTGGTTCCTCTGCCAGTAGTTTTGGCAGGTCCTGGTGACATTGTTGTTTATTAATTTATTAATTCATGTATTAATATTTATTTCGAGGAGTAGTTTCTGCCAGGGCCTGGTGATTGGCAGTAAGCCGGTGGTGCAGCAGGTTCTCTACTGGATGTTGACATCATTATTATTATTATTATTATTATTATTATTATTATTATTATTATTATACTATTATTAAATATTATATATCTGTGTTGTTGTGATTATTAGGAGTAGTTTCCGGCAGGGTCTGGTGATTGGCAGTAAGCCGGTGGTGCAGCAGGTTCTCCACTGGATGCTGACATTATTATTATTATTAATATTATTATTATTAAAATTAATATGTATTATTGCTATTATTGTGATTATCAGGAGTAGTTTCCGGCAGGGCCTGGTGATTGGCAGTAAGCCGGTGGTCCAGCAGGTGCTATTCTGGATGGTGACATTATTAGTATTATTATTATTATTTATTATTATTAATAATAAATATTATATATCTGTGTTGTTGTGATTGTTAGGAGTAGTTTTCGGCAGGGCCTGGTGATTGGCAGTAAGCCGGTGGTGCAGCAGGTTCTGTTCTGGCTGCTTCAGAAGCTTCCGGAGCTGAAGAAGAGGGCCTACCTGGCACGCTTCCTGGTCAAGCTAGACGTGCCCCCTGACTTCCTCAGAGACGACCTCATAGCAGACACACACCACCAGGTATACACTATACACACACACACACACACACACAGATATTGTTGTCAGTTGGAACCAGAGTAGTTACACCTGTTTGAGTATAGTCAAGTTGTATGTAAGTGTAATGTTGTCTAACGTGTGTGTGTGTGTGTGTGTGTGTGTGTGTGTGTGTGTGTGTGTGTGTGTGTGTGTGTGTGTGTGTGTGTGTGTGTGTGTGTAGTATGAGGAGCTGGTCGAGGGCTTCAAGACTCTTCATAAGGAGTGTGAGCAGCTCAAGAGCTCCGGCTTCTCCACCGCAGAGATCAGACGGGTAAGATACACACTCTTTATTTCTTTCAATGTGTGTGTGTGTGTGTTTGTGTGTTTGCATGCATCGGTGCGTGTGTGAAGCAAATATCTTCTCCAGCAAGGAGACCAGTGAGTATCGTCACAATCACGTGTCTGCTATGGAAAATCTGTGCAAGCTAAAAGTCCCCCATGTTAAAATAGCGGTGCTCGTGGCCACACAACGGCATGTGAAAAGTGTAAAAAAAAAAGAAGGAATAATGCAGAAAGCATTGGAGTTTAAGAACTCTTCACCTCTCCACGCTCTCCTGCAAGAGACAAGTAGAATGATACGAGTAGGTATTCAATTTCTGTATCTTTTCAATGTCGCCTTTTCCCCTCATGTCAATATGGCGAAATGTTGACACTCACACAGAAATTTCTGGATGTCGATCTCAGTGAATGCTGATATGCTGGTTGCCATTGTGAAGAATATACATCATGTACCGCTATTGGGCAATACGGGCTTTGATAGCCTGTCTTGATGAATATGTTTCTATCCTGAAGACATGTGCTGTATGTATTTCCCCCTCAGGATATCGCAGCCATGGAGGAGGAGAGAGAGCAGTTGATCAAACGAGTCGAGAGGCTGAAGAAGAGGGTAAGACACACACACCACGCCAGACACATCCAGACACACACACAAAGATGCATCCAAATATCCTGTCTGGATGAAATGTTAGACATCCCAATTCCCCCTCAGAAGTGCTGTCCAAAATTGCAGTGTCACCTCTAGTCCAATATTCTACCACTCTGCCCCTCTCCTCTCCTCTCCTCCCCTCCCTCCACCCCCTATATGCAGAGCACAGTCTCCTGTCACTGCCCCTCTTCCACTTCCATTTCACACACACTGCCCCTTCACTCACCCTAACTAAACCCAACACCCCAGTACTGTCTGTAGACACCCTTGAGGTCCCCTACCCCTATATGCATTTCACATTTTACACACACACACACACACACACACACACACACACACACACACACACACACACACACACACACACACACACACACACACACACACACACACACACACACACACACACTCACCCCCCTCCTCTGCTAACGACAGGCTCCTTATCCCCTGCCCTGCATGCCTCCTCCTCATCATCCAGACAGGCAGGAGAGGAGAGGCCCAGCAGGAGAGGCCCAGACTGCTGAGGGGGTACAGGGTGCTAATGTGGCCAGGCTTATTGACTGCCACACACACACACACACACACACACACACACACACACACACACACACACACACACACACACACACACACACACACACACACACACAGTAACATGAACACACTGTCACACACACACACACACACACACACACACACACACACACACACACACACACACACACACACACACACACACACACACT
>NC_085859.1:7242270-7252270 GCF_034702125.1 Engraulis encrasicolus | reverse complement strand
TCTCCTCTCCTCTCTCCTCATCCCTCTCTCCTCTCCACTCCACTCCTCTCCTCTCCTCTCTCCTCATCCCTCTCTCCTCTCCTCTCCTCTCCTCTCCTCTCCTCTCCTCTCCTCTCCTCTCCTCTCCTCTCTCCTCATCCCTCTCTCCTCTCCTCTGTTCTCCTCTCCTCTGCCCTCTTCTCTTCATCCCCATCTCCTCCCATCTCTCCTCATCCCTCTCTCCTATCCTCCTCTCTCCTATCCTCCTCTCCTCCTCATCCCTCTCTTCTCTCCTCTCCTCTCATCTCCTCTCTCCTCTCCTCTCCTCATCCCTCTCTCCTCTCCTCTCTCTCCTCATCCCTTTCTCCTCTCCTCTCTCTCCTCATCCCTTTCTCCTCTCCTCTCCTCTCCTCTCCACTCCTCTCCTCTCCTCCTCACCTCTCCTCTCTCCTCATCCTTCTCTCCTCTCCTCTCCTCTCCTCTCCACTCCTCTCCTCTCCACTCCCCTCCTCTCTCCTCTCTCCTCCACATCCCTCTCTCCTTCTCATCTCCTCTCCTCACACCCCTCCCCACTCCTCATCTTTCCTCATTCTCCTGTGCTCCTGTAGAAGTTGCGTGAGCAGCAGAAGTGTGTGCGTGAGTCTCACGGCCCCAACATGCGGCAGGTGAAGATGTGGAGCGACCTGCAGCAGCTGATGGAGTGCAAGCAGCAGTGTTTCATGAGGAGCCAGAGCCAGCAGTCTATAGGCCAGGTCATACAGGAGGGAGGAGAGGACCGACTAGTACTGTAGAGAGAAGAGGAGGAGAGATGAGAGGAGGGGAGAGGAGAGGAGAGGAGAGGAGAGGAGAGGGTGTACAAGCAGCAGTGTTTCATGAGGAGCCAGAGCCAGCAGTCTATTGGCCAGGTCATCCAGGAGGGGGGGGAGGACCGACTGGTACTGTAGAGAGAGGAGAGGAGAGGAGAGGAGATGAGAGGAGGGGAGAGGAGAGGAGAGGAGAGGAGAGGGTGTATAAGCAGCAGTGTTTCGTGAGGAGCCAGAGCCAGCAGTCTATAGGCCAGGTCATCCAGGAGGGGGGAGAGGACCGACTGGTACTGTAGAGAGAGGAGAGGAGAGGAGAGGAGAGGAGAGGAGGGGAGAGGAGAGGAGGAGGAGAGGAGAGGAGAGAAGAAGAGAGGAGAGGAGAGGAGAGGAGAGGGGGGGTGTACAAGCAGCAGTGTTTCATGAGGAGCCAGAGCCAGCAGTCTATTGGCCAGGTCATCCAGGAGGGGGGGGAGGACCGACTGGTACTGTAGAGAGAGGAGAGGAGAGGAGAGGAGAGAGGAGAGGAGAGGAGAGGAGAGAGGGGGGGGGGGGGGTGTACAAGCAGCAGTGTTTCATGAGGAGCCAGAGCCAGCAGTCTATAGGCCAGGTCATACAGGAGGGAGGAGAGGACCGACTAGTGCTGTAGAGAGAGGAGGAGAGGAGAGGAGAGAGGAGAGGAGAGGAGAGGAGAGGAGGAGAGAAGAGGAGAGGAGAGGAGAGGAGAGGGTGTACAAGCAGCAGTGTTTCATGAGGAGCCAGAGCCAGCAGTCTATTGGCCAAGTCATACAGGAGGGAGGAGAGGACCGACTGGTACTGTAGGGAGAGGAGAGGAGAGGAGAGGAGGAGAGAGGAGAGGAGAGGAGAGGAGGAGGAGGAGAGAGGAGAGGAGAGGACAGGAGAGGAGAGGAGAGGAGAGCCAGCAGTCTATTGGCCAGGTCATACAGGAGGGGGGAGAGGACCGACTAGTACTGTAGAGAGGACGGGGGGGCAAGTTATACGGGGGATAGACTGGTGCTGTGAAGAGAGTGGATGCAGGTGGTACAGTGCTTGGGACCTCTTTTGGCATCACCTATCCTAAGCATCAGGATCCCTTAACATCTGCCCTCCGGAACATTATGAATAACCAACATCAGCCGCCCCTTTCCCTCAGTGTGGTTACCCATGGACTCCACCCTGGACTCCATTCTCCATCAACCTCCCGTTACCTGAAGCTCCATATCACCAGGAGATCCTACACTACCTATCCTCCGCCTCCCTCCGTACACCTGAATGTCTCCACTCCACTCCCCTCTCGCCACTCCCCTGGCATTAGTCTCCATTCACCTGAACTCCCCCAAACACCTCCAGGAGGAACCCCCTCCATACCATCAGCAACGCCAACATCAGCCCCACATTATTACTTTGGGAACGGCAGACACAAACCTCATGACCGTGACATTTCAACTCCTACAATGGCAATCCTACAATGACTGGCGCCCCGGGCGACGCCCCTCGCCCAACCACGGCCTGGCCGCCCACGAAAAAAGGTCAATGGAAAATCGGCAGAAAAACACCTGTAACTGCTGATAAATTATAAATTAAATTAAATATTGTGTAATATTTATGAAATATCATCACCGTGACATCAACATACATTATTACTTGGGGAAACTCAGGCATGAACTCCATGACTCCTGTAATACCTCCCATCAGTTCAGTATCACCCTGTGAGGCTGAGTGCAGTTACCCCACCGGGACTTAAACCGGGACCTTCAGTGGTACCAAACTGGGACTCTGACTGCTACACTAATGGCATGGCAGTTAGAAGAACACACACACACACACACACACACACACACACACACACACACACACACACACACACACACACACACACACACACACACACACACACAGTCACAGGCCCACTAACCCACTAGCCTCCATTTTACTCCATTGTTTCCTTCCCCAAACTCCTCACTTCTGACTATCACAACCATATAGAAGACTTCCATACACATCTATGATCACAACACTCACATCACTCCACCCAATCCTATCTACATCAGTTCCAGTACTCTCTCTCTCTCTCTCTCTCTCTCTCTCTCTCTCTCTCTCTCTCTCTCTCTCTCTCTCTCTCTCTCTCTCTCTCTCTCTCTCTCTCTCTCTCTCTCTCACACACACACATACAGACACATCCCTCCCACACAAATACACGCACCCCTGAGTGCCTAACTAGTTGATGGCTGGTGGCATCTTCTCATCCACTCCACTCTCCTCTCTCTGCTGCCCTGCAAACACACATATCTGGCGAATACAACCGTGTGTTTGTGCGTGCGTGCAGGTGTGTTTTGGGTTGATGTGTGTGTATGTGTGTTTTTGTTGTGTCTATGTGACTGAGTGTATTGTGTGTACATGATTGTATCCGTGAGTGTATTGTGTGTACGTGGTTGTATGGCGAATATAACCATGCGTGCGTGAGTGTGTGTGTGTGTTTTGGGTTGATGTGTGTGTATGTGTGTTTTTGTTTCATCTGTGGGACTGAGTGTCTTATGTATTGTGTCTGCGTGATTGCATCTGTGTGTGTGTGTGTGTGTGTGTGTGTGTGTGTGTGTGTATATATGTGTGTGTGTGTGTGTGTGTGTGTGTGTGTGTGTGTGTGTGTGTGTGTGTGTGTGTGTGTGTGTGTGTATATGTGTGTGTGTGTGTGTGTGTGTGTGTGTGTGTGTGTGTGTGTGTGTGTGTGTGTGTATATGTGTGTGTGTGTGTGTGTGTGTGTGTATATGTGTGTGTGTGTGTGTGTGTGTGTGTGTCGGCCGTCTCCTCTCCGTCTGCTCTTCAGCCGGCACCTCGGCTCGTGGCCACAACGGAAGACGGCACTCTGACCACCGATAAACCACACACACACACACACACACGCACACACGTGAACTCATGCACACATGCACTCGTGCACACTCATCACACACACATACATACAGTCAGAAAGGGGCTGGCACACTCATAAGCTCAGACACACACAAACTCGTATACACACGCACAATCTCACAAACACACACATTTGGAAAGGGGCTAGTGCGCGCACGCACACACACACACACACACACACACACACAAAAGCTCATATACAGATACAGAGATACACACACATTTACAGCTTACATTTACACACACAAGCAGACATACAGTACCCATGCATGTACTCTCTCTCTCTCACACACACACACACACACACACGAGTGCATATTTGGAGGTGTTGGACAGATAAGAAGCACTAATGTTAACCCTTTATGTGCCGTATACGTACTGCTAGACTCCCATTCTCTTCCCTCACCTCACCTCAGACCCATCTACCCAGTACTATACAACCCCTCCCACACACACACACACACACACACACACACACACACACAGATAATGGTGGACAAAGTGGGCCCCCACAGCGCAATGCAGTCCGGCCAGGCTGGGCATAGTTGTGTGTGTGTGTGTGTGTGTGTGTGTGTGTGTGTGTGTGTGTGTGTGTGTGTGTGTGTGTGTGTGTGGGCAGCGGGTCGTGTCGTGGCGAGGTCTATTTTGGGAGTCGGGACTCGACTCGGCCCAGATGACCTTGGGAACGAGAGCTGGCCAAGTTTGGAATTTGGCGGGAGTCTGGCTCTGGAATACACTGGGCATACGACAGGGTGTGTGTGTGTGTGTGTGTGTGTGTGTGTGTGTGTGTGTGTGTGTGTGTGTGTGTGTGTGTGTGTGTGTGTGTGTGTGTGTGTAGGAGGGGTGGACAGGGACTGAATGACCATTTAAATCTTTCTCGCTGTCTTTCTCTCTCTCTCTCTCTCTAGCTCTACCTCTCTCTCGCACGCTGTACTCTCTTTGTCTTAGCTACTATCTACCCAGTTCTGTTGAAACATTTACTGTATATGTTCTATTTTGTATTTGATCTGAAATGAAATAAATAAATAGTTGAGAATATAAATAAATCTTTGCCTCTGCTGTTTATTCATGTTTTCTACAGGTCATTTTTGTTCATGTTCAGTTTATAGGTAGTTGTCGTAAATTTGGGTCTTTGTGTTAACAAGAGAGTTGTGATATAGCAAAGTTTGTACATTATTTTGCACACCAATCATTTTCACGTTTAGAATTCATTCAACTCATTCAAAACAGTACTCCACATGTTCGTTTAAATTGTCACAATGTTGTATTTGTTTTGAACAATTCTTAAATATAATTAAATTTAGTTTAATTCATGACAATGATTATCATTTTTATTGTGTTCATTGCCATAGGTCCAGCCTCCAGAGCTCTAAATTACTAGTAATAAGTACCCCTTTTTAGGCATTACTTAAGGGTTAGTTAAGCCTTATTTTACCATTAGTTAACCCTTAGTGAATCACGAGTTAATCATTATGTAAGCATTATTTCTCATTTCCTAACTATTATCTACTACCGTTAGTAAATGGTTAGTGTGTGCTGATATAACGGTTCGCTAAGCAAAGTTAAGCCTTAAATAAGCCTTATTTTAACAATAGTTAACCCTTAGTAAATAACGAGTTAGTCGTTATGTATGTGTTATTCCTCATTTCTTAACTATTATCCACTACCATTAGTAAATGGTTAGTGTGTGCTGATGTAACGGTTCGCTATGCAAAGTTAAACCTTAGTTAAGCCTTATTTTTAACATTAATTAACCCTTAGTGAATCACGAGTAAGTTGTTATGTATGTGTTATTTCTCATTTATTAACCATTAACTAATACCGTTAGTAAATGGTTAGTGTGTGCTGATGTAACTACTCGCTAAACAAAATTAAGCATTAGTTAACCCTTAGTGAATCACGAGTCAGTCATTATGTATTTCTGTGAAATTATTAAGTACTGTTAATTAATCATTCGTCTATGGTGATTTAACCTTCTGATAAGCATTAGTAAACCATCATTAAAATGTCTGATAACCCACCTTTATTTATGAAAAAAACATTATCTCTTTGTTGTCTCCTACCACCTAACCATTAACAAGTACTATTAGGCATGTATGGTAACGGTTTGTAAACTCTTGCTTTAGCATCAGTGAAGTCTTATTTAACCCTTTTGTAATGGTTAGTGTGTGATGACTGGTAGCATGGCAAACAGTAGGCCTAGGCCTAAGTTGAGGCTCATGTGACTGCCCCTCGTGGATGTTTCTGGACATTAACAAATGACTTGTTAAGCGTTGCTTATGTATTATCAAGGAATTACGAACCATTACTTAAGTATATCTGGGGAACTGATCTAAAGTGAAAACCTGTTATGGCTTTACAACACATTAACGAATGACTTGATAAGCATTGCTTATGCATTACCAAGAAGTTTCAACGCAATAATAACGCATATCTGGGGAACTTTTTAAGTGAAAACCTATCCATACTTTCCAAAACATTAACAAATGACTTGATAAGCATTGCTTGTACACTATCAATGATGTATAACCCATTACTTAAGTATATCTGGGGAACTGATCTAAAGTGAAAACCTTTCCATGCTTTCCATAACGTTAACAAATGACTTGATAAGCATTGCTTATGCATTACCAAGAAGTCACAACTCATTACTAACGCATATCTGGGGAACTTTTTAAGTGAAAATCTCACCATGCTTTCCAAAACATTAACAAAGGACTTGGTAAGCATTGCTTATGCATTATGAAGGATTTATAACCCATCACTTAGGTATATCTGGGGAACTGTTCTAAAGTGAAAACCTTTCCATGCTTTCCAAAACGTTAACAAATGACTTGATAAGCATTACGTAAGCATTATCAAGAAGTTTCAACGCATGAATAACTCATATCTGGGCAACTTTTTCTGTGAAAATCTTTCCATGCTTTCCAAAACATTAACAAATGACTTGATAAACGTTGCTTAAGCATTATCAAGGAGTTACAACTCATTACTTAAGTATATCTGGGGAACTGATATAAAGTGAACACATTTCCATGCTTTCCAAAACGTTAACAAATGACTTGATAAGCATTGCTTATGCATTATCGAGAAGTTTCAACGCATTACTAACGCATATCTGGGGAACTTTTTCAGTGAAAATCTTTCCATGCTATCCAAAACATTAACAAATGACTTCATAAGCATTGCTTATGCTTTTATCAAGGATTTAAAACCCATTAGGCCTACTTAAGTAGGCCTATATCTGGGGAACTTCTCTGAAGTGAAAACCTTTCCATGCTTTCTAAAACATTAACAAATGACTCGATAAGCATTGCTTATGCATTATCAAGGAGTTACAACTCATTACTTAAGTATATCTGGGGAACTGATCTAAAGTGAAAACCTTTCCATGGTTTACAAAACGTTAACAAATGATTTGTTAGGCATTCCTTATGCATTAACAAGAAGTTACAACTCACTACTTGCGCATATCTGGGGAACTTTTAAATTGAAAACCTTTCCATGCTTTCCAAAACGTTAACAAATGATTTGTTAAGCATTGCTTACACATTATCAAGGAGTTACAACTCATTACTTAAGTATATCTGTGGAACTGATCTAAAGTGAAAACCTTTCCATGCTTTACAAAATGTTAACAAATGATTTGTTAGGCATTTCTTATGCATTATCAAGAAGTTACAACTCACTACTTGCGCATATCTGGGGAACTTTTGAAGTGAAAACCTTTCCATGCTTTCCAAAACGTTAACAAATGACTTGTTAAGCATTGCTTATGCATTATCAAGGAGTTACAACTCATTACTTAAGTATATCTGGGGAACTGATCTAAAGTGAAAACCTTTCCATGCTTTACAAAACGTTAACAAATGATTTGTTAGGCATTGCTTATGCATTAACAAGAAGTAACAACTCACTACTTGCGCATATCTGGGGAACTTTTAAAGTGAAAACCTTTCCATGCTTTCCAAAACGTTAACAAATGACTTGTTAAGCATTGCATATGCATTATCAAGGAGTTACAACTCATTACTTAAGTATATGAGTTTCCATGCTTTACAAAACGTTAACAAATGATTTGTTAGGCATTGCTTATGATGAAATAACACATACATAACGACTTACTCGTGATTCACTAAGGGTTAATTAATGTTAAAAATAAGGCTTAACTAAGGTTTAACTTTGCTTAGCGAACCGTTACATCAGCACACACTAACCATTTACTAATGGTAGTAGATAATAGTTAAGAACTGAGGAATAACACATACATAACGACTAACTCGTTATTTACTAAGGGTTAACTATTGTTAAAATAAGGCTTATTTAAGGCTTAACTTTGCTTAGCGAACCGTTATATCAGCACACACTAACCATTTACTAACGGTAGTAGATAATAGTTAGGAAATGAGAAATAATGCTTACATAATGATTAACTCGTGATTCACTAAGGGTTAACTAATGGTAAAATAAGGCTTAACTAACTCTTAAGTAATGCCTAAAAAGGGGTACTTATTATAAAGTGTTACCCAAGTAATAATGTCTAATATGTATCTTCAGTATTCATAACTCCCAGAGCATTAGGGGATAGCGATGCCTGGGTGTGAGTCCAGCGTAATAATTCATTTTTTATTGCAAGTATTTTTATATTCTTCATTGTGGTAGTTCCAGAGGTTTATTCTTATGAGGTCCAGCACTTTTAAACAGGGCAGTGAGGTTTCCCTGCCCATTGCTTATGCGTCGTGTGTGTGTGTGTGTGTGTGTGTGTGTGTGTGTGTGTGTGTGTGTGTGTGTGTGTGTGTGTGTGTGTGTGTGTGTGTGTGTGTGTGTGTGTGTGTGTGCGTACCGTGTGTGTGAGACAGAGCAGAGAGGATCTTTTGCCCTTTGTGTGTGTCTGTTGTTCAGCAGCGAGGATCCTCTGTCCTTTGTGTGTGTGTGTGTGTGTGTGTGTGTGTGTGTGTGTGTGTGTGTGTGTGTGTGTGTGAGGGTCCTCTGCTGTGCCCTTTGTGAGGGGTCTAATTTTGGTGTGGCAGGTTTTCAGCATGCTGTGATCGATGCGCCGCGTGTAAACCTTGACTGCGCTGCACGACACCACACTGGCACACACACACACACACACACACACACACTCTGGGACACAACAGGGCATTCGTGTGTGTGTTTGTGTGGGTGAACAACACCGGGACACGAGCAGGGCATTCCCCGCGTGCGCACACCGGTAAATTTAGGAGCCCCAGCCCTGACGTCCCCCTCCCCCCCTTACCCCCCCCCCCCCCCAGTGCCCTCTCCTCTCCCATTCTTGATCTCTTGCCCCCTCACTCTCACTCTCACTCTCTCACCTCCCCTTGTTTGTTCTCTCGCTCTCTCTCTCTCTCTCGCCCTCCAATTCCCGATATGTCACCTCACCATGCCCACCTCCACCCTCTCACTGTCTCGCTTTCTCAACCCCGGGCCCTGGATACAGGTGCTGCTGACAGCTTTGGCTGGGGGCCCAGGACAGTCATCTGAAAGGGCCCCCTACCCAATACATACCATGTAATGAGAACCCAATGTAATGAGCCCCCCCCCCGTCGACTTCACTACCCTGGTATACCCATTCCCCATTCCCCACCACCTCCATGCTTCTCTCCTCACGGTCATTGTCTCGCTTTCTCAACACCTCCATGGCATGGAGTCCATGCCCCCCCCCCACCCTCCACCTCCATGCCTCTCTCCCTCCCTCCACCTCCATGCCTCCCTCCCTCCACCTCCATGCCTCTCTCCCTCCACCTCCATGCCTCCCTCCCTCCCCGTGCAGTGTAACTCTATATCGCGCTGACAGCTTCTCCCGGTGATCGGGACACCAACTGCAGCAACTGCGAAATTCTCGTGGAGTCAGCTCGAGCCTTACGCGTCCACACACTCGTCAACGAGCCTTTCACACAGACAGACAGACACACACACACACACACTCCCGTCAAGTTCAACGAGCCTTCTATAGCAAACCCTCTCCTCTTAGCAAGCTCTAGTAGGATTCCAAATCAAACTCTCTCCCCTCAACGAAGCGTCCATAGCAAGCCCTCTGCCCTCCTCAGCAAGACTTACACACCCACACACTCCAGTCAACGAGCCTTCCCCATACACACACACACACACGAGCAAACTCTCACCTCAGCAAGCCTTAGTAGCCTTCCATAGCCAGCCCTCTCCCCTCAACGAACCTTTCCCTTACTCACACACACACACACACAAACACACACACACACACACAAACACACACACACACACACACACACACACACACACACACACACACAAACACACACACACACACA
>NC_085859.1:7229770-7237270 GCF_034702125.1 Engraulis encrasicolus | reverse complement strand
AAAATCAAACATTTGTTAGGCATGTATTCGCAAATGTCTTCTTCATGCACAATAAGGGATTTATTACCAATTTAACCTTAGTAAGGACCTAGTAGGCCTTAGCGTTTGCTTAGTACATGCCTTACAAGTTACTTGTATGTATTAGTGCTAATAGATGTATCCCTAAAATAAAGTGTTACCAAAACATTTTATTTTAACCCAGGGGTGTCAAATACAAGGTCTGGGGGGCTGTATGCAACACGCCAGATGGTTCAATCCAGCGCCAGACTTGTAGAGAGAAAAAAAGAGAAGTGTCAAAAAAAGAAGTGTCTCCTGCCCATTATAAAGTTGCTGCAGGTTCTCAATACTTGAGAGCAGTTTTGCTGCCCGCCATTTACAGTCGATGCTCCTGATATGGATGTTGTCATCCACCTTTAAGATCATTTCCAGCAATGTGATGCCAATATGAAGAAGAATTTTTTAATATTTCGCAATGACTTCATCGGACTGGCACACGTAAGATCAAATTGATTGTATGTGGCTGCTGGACCGAAACGAGTCTGGCATCCCTGTTTTAACTCCTTTGTGCATGTCACCTTACTGTCACCAAAGTTGTAATTACCACGTATTAATCTAATCTGTTACTTAATGCTCTCTGTAATGTCATAGCAATGTTGTTATGATGTAGTTGAGTCTTTTCAGCAATGAGTGAACGGGTTCGCCAGCGGGCCCATCTGCACAAAGGAGGCTACTTCAACATTATGCAGTCTAGCATTACAACAGAATCCGAGCATAAACAGTGCACGTATATCCACAGGCATGCCGCACAGTAAGTGCATGGATGTTTACACATGAGACTGACCTCCAACCCAGAGGCACCTGCGGCATGCAGTAACAGCCCCATACAGAGGTGACTCTGGAGGCTAATGGGCCTCAATGCAGACATGAAAACATAAACTTTAGTTAAAATGCTTTTGTTTAAGAGTCATCACATCGGACCACATAACTAACAGGCAAGTCTATTTTCAGCGCGTTTCCCAAGCAATAACATTACCGAATGCCAGAAAGATGATTTTTTTAGCCCATTTCTCAAACAGCTGCCTTTGTGTGTTGACAACACCAGATGAAGGTCTCTTCAGCCCACAGGTCTACTGCAACCACCAAGCCAACAGAAAGAGCAGTGCATATGTATATACAGTATATAGGCCTATATTTATATATCATTTACTAAGTGCAACTTCATTATACAAGTATTTCAGCCTCTGTCCAAGCAGTTACTATAGCAGATGGCATATCATTAGGAGGAGGCTATGTGTCCTTGTAGTTGAGGTCATCTTTGCTAGTTTGCCACTCGGGGCTTGGTATGCTCAGGGTAGCTCAGTCATGGAGGAGGTTACACTGCACACTATGAAATTGCATTTATGCTACCCCCAATGGCGCCCAAAAGGAGCAGTGTGGCGGGACGGTACCATGCTCAGGGTACCTCAGTCATGGAGGAGGATGGGGGAGAGCACTGATTAATTACTCCCCCCACCAACCTGGCGGGACGGGAGTTGAACCGGCAACCTTTGGGTTACAAGTCTGCAGGGCATTTGACCCTGGGCCCAGGGCCCTCCTCTATTGGCCCTCCTCATGGTGGGGCGGATCCTTAGTAAGGCCTACACTACTGGTATGAAGCATGTGCAGGTGTCCAGATCACCAGTAGGCCTATAGCTGGGCCACAGCGGTGTGGTGGTACCCAGAACGTCAGAGAATATGCACACATCAGTAGCACAGATGCTGGATTAAGTAGAAGATAATAATAATAATAATAATAATAATAATAATAATAATAATAATAATAATAATAATAAATAATGGTTTTGATTTATATAGCGCCTTTCAAAACACCCAAGGTCGCTTCACAGAGTGCTGTGTAGGAAAGTGTGAGTGTGTGTGTGCGTCAGTGTGTGAGCGTGTGTGTGAATTCATGTAGGCTAAGTGAAAGTGCTTGTGGAACTAGCAGCCATAAGCCTCCAGGAAGAGATGTGTCTTAAGGTGTTGCTTAAACATGGCCAGTGAAGGGGCATTCTGGATGTGGTCGGGCAGATTGTTCCAAAGAATAGGAGCAGCAACATGGAAAACTCTGTCACTGGTGGCCTTGAGCCTGGTACGAGGGACGATCAGCTGGCCCTTGGAAGAGGACCGCAGGGATCTTGAGGGGTCATAGGGGTGAAGGAGGTCTGTGAGGTAGTAGGGTGCCAGACCATGGAGGGACTTGAAGGTTAGGAGGAGGACTTTGTAGGTAACTGCAAAATATACTTAACTTGACGCCAGCGGCGTGGGTATGACATTACAGTGTCATAACAGTGTCACAATGCAGTCGTGGACGTGTCATAAACATGATGTCCATGTCATAAACATGATGTCCATGTCATACAAATTTGTATGGCAACCTTTCATTATATAGTACAGTGATTGTTTATGATTCGTTCATGACTGTGTCATGACACTATTTGACGCTATTATTACCCTGTCATGCCATGCGTATGATATGACGCCAACATGAAGTAAAATGTAGGCCTACCTGATATGTGAAAGGAAGTGATAAATAAAGGTTAACAGTGTTGCAGACCTTTATAATTTCCTGTAATTGTGGTAGCCAATCAGCTGATGCCGTCATTCGGAATGGTCTGTATCACAGACCTATATTAATAACCTAGAATAACCTATTATAGAGGTCTGTGGTCTGTCCTGAACGAAAGACAAAAAAAAGATGTTTCCGGACAAGTGTCCAATGAGCTTTGGCCTCGCACTGGCTGGACTGTTATCCAATGAGCTGCCCGACACGATGCGCGTCTGCGTCCAGGAGGGGCGCTAGCGAGGCCCTTTCGATAAAACAAGAATATTCTGCACTTTTAGTCACCACTGGCCCGGGAGCTTCGCAGCGGAGTGGTAGCCCGTCTCCTCTACAGGCTTTGACGGCGAGAGTCTCTAAACAGGGGCGGTCGAAAGGTCCAGCGCCCGGTTGTTTGGGACATAGGAGCACCGCAGTGGTTGGTGGTGTCTCGCTGTCACTGTCGCCTGTATTTTTGTCCTTTTTTCTCCAGCATTTGGTTCGGGGAAATATCTGGAGGAAAAGACGTTTTTTTCTCCTATCCAAGTTTTGTGCTGTGGCGCCTTACATCATCCGGACGTTTTCTGAATATAGATGCCGAGCTCACGTTCGGCTGCCTGCTGCGTCTGTTGAATACCGTTGGTGTTTTGAGACAGAGACCGGGAATCTTTTTTCTTTTTCATAAAGTTAGTGTGTGCGCAGCGAGCGAGTGAGCGTCCATCATGGAGTGCGCTCACATGAGCAGCGTTGAGGAGGTTTATAACTATTTTAGTGTCAACGAGAGCACGGGACTTTCCCTGGACCAGGTGAAACGGCAGAGGGAGAAGTATGGACCGAACGGTAGGTGAACCCGCCGCGTTTGCTTTGCTTGTCTAGTAGCCTGCCAGCCGATGTGGGGGACCCTAGTGCGCGATACAGGGCTTGCGATGGTTATGTTTACCAACATCTTCTGCACGAGCGCCATAGGCTGCACAGTTGCCGGCGTCTGGAGGGCTGACGTCATCGCATGCATCTCCGTGCGCTCTTGGATACGCACATCACATTTCACCAAAAATGAACACATGACAACAGTCCGCCTCTGTCTTTTTACCCCCCGCTGTTTTCCAACATCAGTGCCGTTACAAGGGACTCATAGAGGGGGCTTATCCCCCCTCACCCCCCGGTCCTGAAGGCTGGACCAGTCATTATGTGATCTTTTAGGGCTGGCTTGAAGTTGCTAAAACATCTTGTCCAGCCGTACGGACCTGTTATGTGTAGCCTGCTGTGGTTGCGCTGGTGCTGTCTCGCATTTGTCAGAGTGTCAAGGTGACCTTTCCCTCCCAATCCTGTGAATCTGCCTCTCAGTCAGTCACTGACTCAATCGTGTCCATAAACCAGTGGAAAATGGTGAAATATGTATTACTGAATAAAATTGGCACCCTGTTTCATTGTTATTATATTCAAAGACGCAGCGTCCATCCTGCATAAATGCGGTTCACAAACATACATTGCTGCGTAGCCTATAGATCTCTTTTATGTTGCCTTGAGTTGCCGTTGTTCAATGATTGCTGTAATAACATCTTCGATTTCTTCTTTTGTCTATGTTGCCGTTTGACCATCTCCAGAGCTGCCCGCTGAGGAAGGTATTTACTTGTTTATTGATTTGTTTGTTTGTTTGTTTGTTTGTTTGTTTGTTTGTTATATTCACCTGTTCTGCACTACATCCGATGAGCTACCTCTGCATCTGCATACACCTGTTTAAAAAGAAGAGTAACTTTATTCATCCCCAGGGGGAACTAAGGTGTTCAGTAGCCTACAGCTTACATAAAACACACATAGCCGAATGCCTGGACATTTCAAGACACAAAGTAGCCTATAACACAGCTAATAGTTGTGGGAGGCTACAGATGAAGATGATAAATAAATACATAAATAAAAAAGGCAATTGTGTTTTAAGTCCATTAACAGCTGTCCCTGTGTCCCGCAGGTAAATCCCTATGGGAGCTGGTCATTGAGCAGTTTGAAGACCTGCTGGTCAGAATCCTCCTCCTGGCCGCCTGCATCTCCTTTGTGAGTAGCCGACACTTTAAAAAGACATGCTAACTCATACGTAGCCTACACTTTAAAATGCCATGTTAAATCATAAGATCACTGTAATAACCAGGCCTACACATGTAAATTCTGCAGAGCTTATTTAACACTTAGAGAGTTGATTTGACATCATTTGGACTCAAATGAACTCTTTAAGTGTTTTAAGTACACCTTAATAACTCAAAGTGTTAAGTACACACTATACATGTTGCAGTGTTAATTCAACACTGTTCTTTCTGAGCCCATATGGCCCCACTCGATCTTAGAGTTAAACTGTAACTCTTTGAGTGTTAAATTAGCGTCTTCGATATCATACATGCTCTAACTCTCATAGTGTTAATTCAACACTCAACACTAGATGTGTTAATGGTAAGTGGCCTATAATAAGGACATGTGTGAATATGTTTTACTTTGTGAACCGGACGTGTGACGTTTAAAGCGTAAGCAAGTGCAAGTGTCTTGATGTCCGCCAGCCACTGAGGGGTGACTTGCAGCCTGTAAGCCTTAATTAGGGGTGTAAACTAGAGATGCTGGCTGGCGAATATCTGAAGAGTGCTTAAGAGCAGACGAGTATGTCAAACATTTCCGCTGCGCAGCTCAGCGCAGCTCAGCGCGTCTCTCTGGCGTAGTGGAGATCAGCTGAGGCCAACGGGGATCGACTCGTCTCGTCTCGTCTCGTCCCGGGATGAGATGAGGCGGGGGAGAGTTGTTAACGTGCATGCCACACGCTCCAAGGGGGGCTTTATGGACAGAGGAGAGAGACAGAGAGAGAGAGAGAGAGAGATGGGAGAGAGACACAGAGAGAGAGAGAGAGAGAGAGACACAGAGAGAGAGAGAGAGAGAGAGAGAGACACACAGAGAGAGAGAGAGAGACAGAGAGAGAGAGAGAGAGAGAGAGAGAGAGAGATGGGGGGAGAGAGAAAAAGAGACAGGGAGAGAGATGGACAGAGAGAGAGAGAGAGATGCAGAGAGGGTCAAAGAGAGAGGCATGCCATGCCAGGCACTCCAAGGGGTGGGGTGGTAAGAGAGGGGTGGGGGGGTATATGGGCATACGAGGGGTAGAGGGGTATGGGCATAAGGGTAATAGGGGTGGAGATAGGGGCGTTTTATGGGGGTAGGCATAAGAGGGGTGGGGGTGAGGATGGGGTGGGGGTATGGGGGTTGGGGTGGGGGGGTATGGGCATGGGAGAGTAAGAGGGGTGAGGAGGAGTAGGGGAGCTTTATGGGGGGGTGCAGAAGGGGGTGGGGGTGGGGGGTGGTGGTGGTGGGTTGTTATGGGCATAGGAGAGTAAGAGCAGGGCCAGATTAAGATGGCCCAAGGCCCCTAGGCTACAGGTTGCTGTGGGCCCCCCATTGACCTTTGACCAATCAGGGCCCACATGGTGGCAGGTGGGGTATGGGTGGTGGGGGACATGTCAGGGAAAGTGTGGACAGCTCGCGCGTGTCTTGTGTCTTGTGTCACGTCGTCTGGGGTTACACTAGCACACTAGCAGGGGCAGGAGGGCAGACAGCTGAACTAACTGCTTAATGGAGCAATATGCACCTTTGGAATGGACTGTGAAGGAATGGACACACACACACCCACACACACACACACACACACACACACACACACACACACACACACACACACACACACACACACACTGGACACACACACACTGGACTGCTGTACAGCGGGTTACATTAGCAGCAGGGGTAGAGGTTGGGGAGGGGGGGCAAGGCACTTACCACTGGGCACAGGGCCCTCCGTATGGGTGTTGGGGGACCCATTTATGACTTTGACAGGCCGAATGGGGGGGCACTATCAGTGTTTTGCCCTGGGTCCCTGTGTGCAATGTTTCCGCCTCTGCATTAGCAGAGCAAGGGGGTCAGTAAGCTGAGCTGGGCTCCTAATGGGAAAATGCACCTTAGGAATGGATGGAGGAATGCTCACAGTAGCCTCCAGTAAGTTACACTACACTAATGGATCAGAGGGGCTGACAGCTGAACAAGCTGCTAAATACCGTAGCAACATGCTCCTTAGGAATGAAGACATTAGCCGCCTAGTCTAGTATAGCAGGGGATCTGACAGCTGAGCTAGTCGCTAATGCTAAGGCTAAATAGCAACATGCTCCTTAGGAATGAAGACATTAGCCGCCTAGTGTAGTAATGCAGGGGGCTTAGAAATGAAGACATTAGCCGTCAGAAGGTTGCACTACTAGGAGGTCTGACAGCTGAGCTAGCTGATAATGCTAAGGCTAAATAGCAACATGCTAAATAGCAACATGCTCCTTAGGAATAGAGACATTAGTCGTCTGAAGTAGGGTTGGCAACTGTCAATATCAAAAATATAGCATTTCTAAGATGTCATTTCCTGTATTTTAACGTCCCGTGTCCCGTTTCAGCTCAATCCGGAACCCATACTTTTATCTCTAAATACGGGACGATTCCGTATTTCAAGGGGCGGTTGGCAGTAGGTTACACTAGTATAGCAGTGGATCTGACAGCTGAGCTAGCTGCTAATGCTACTAGTACTTAGCAATGGAGATGCGACGCTACGCTACGTGCAGTCAGGGACACATTATGACTCTTGAGCCAGACAACAAGAAAGCAGCAAGGCATGATGGGAAAACTCAGGGCCTCGGGCGGCCCTCACACCTGCCTACCCCCACAGCCCACATTTCCTGCGGTGTGTGTGTGTGTGTGTGTGTGTGTGTGTGTGTGTGTGTGTGTGTGTGTATTTGCCTGGTAATATTTTAGCACATAGCAGAGATTGGTGCAAAGGTGTATATGCTTACAGCCAGAGGTGTGTTATCGTGTGTGACAATGTCCATTCTTCTGTTCATGTATTCTACAGTAAGGATGATATTTCA
>NC_085859.1:7214770-7217270 GCF_034702125.1 Engraulis encrasicolus | reverse complement strand
TGCAATAAACTGAAACATTACCGTAAAATCCTTAGTAGCAGCGGACTGCGCAGGTAGCAGGAGTGAACGGACCGAGGTTGTCAACACAAGCCTCAAGCAGAGTGAATTTTATAGCTACGAAAAAAACCGCAATGGAATTAAAAAAAAACTTGTGAACAGCCCTACTATTGTTTGCTGCATATGAGTTCAAGTAAGTGTCTGATTGCCTACATTTATTTATGTGACCCACGTTTCTACAACGGAGAGTCATGAGGCATTGGTTCTCCCTCCGGAGTAGCCTAAAGTGAAAGCAACAAATCGCTCAGCAATTGCGACAGTTTACCATTTCATGTTTAACGGAAATTCGACTCAAAATGTTTAATCTCTCAGCGATAGAGATGTCTTGTGAAGTAGCCACACAAGATTGTAGGCTACACTTCTGATTAGCCACTGCCAAGAGGGAGCACAAGCGATTCCATGTCTGCCCGCGTCTTTGTGGCTTCACCGCAATTGTTTCCATTGATGAATTAAAAAGTCTCGCCGAGTGCATAAGAAACATTCGCGTCGGGTAATTTGCTAACTCGGGCTAAAATCCATTGCAAAACCTCGAGAAGGCACGCGTGGGTTCTCATCTCTTCCATTTTTACCAACGTTCTGGGCTTCCCTGCATGGCTAAAGTTATGTACCGGTATGCAAAAAACGCAGTGACACAGCTGGTCTTGAAATAGAACTACGCCGTTAAATAACACACTCTAGTAGCAGCCTGCAGTAGGCTGCATCGCGAAATTTACTGAAAATAAGTTTCCACGCAGTGGAGTTTGGAAGAACGGGCTTGAAGCAGCTGGTGGTGACACGAGAGACGGGAAGGGCGATGGGGAGGGGTCGGTCGGGGAGAGTCGCTCTCACAGACAGCAGAGGAGCGACCATCTCTGTTGCAGACAGTAGCGCAGCTAGAGGAGGTTTAAACTTTTTTTATTTTAAAACTTTTAATATATTTGACTTAGGCCTACTCTTAAAGCAAATATATTAAAATAATAGCTTAGAGAAAGCCAAAAAACGAAACACATGGTAATTTAAAAAATAAATAAAATAATAATAATAATAATACCCCCCCCCCCAACGGCGACGATGTCATCGTCCATCGCATCGTCTCACTGTAAACATCGTCAGCTGCCAATTAGGGGGACATCGCCCAAGCCTAGACGACAGCTGATTCAACTTACGTATCATCACTTAATAATTGCAGTTATATAAATATGGTTTAATATTCCCAGTGCACCATTTATCATGAACTGAAAAAAAGAACCGTAGAGAACCGAAAACTGTGACCTTGATACCGTGATATGAACCGAACCGTGAATTTTGGGAACCGTGGCTCCTACAACTTTACAGACAGTAAGATATTCAAAAAAGTTAATGACTTGGCAGAGGCAACTGTTCTGAGCCGCCGCCTCGTCATTAACTTAGTGGAACTGGTCACCTTGACGGCCGCTATCGACACCTTGTTTGGAACCAGCTTCCAGATGACGTAAAAAATGCACCCACTATTGATAGCTTTAAATCTAGACTCAAGACAAAGCTGTTCTCAGATGCTTTCCCCTAGCTTAAATTACATATCATTCTTTTTTATTATTATTTTTATTTTTATGTTTTTCAAGGTTTTATGTTTATTTATGTTTTATTTTATTATTATTTTTACCTTATGTTTTATCTTAATGTTTTAAATGTTTTTTGACTCTAATTCATTTCCTTCTTTCTTCCCTGTTTCCTTTCATTTACATTTGTTAACTTTGTGAAGCACACTGTGTATGAAATGCGCTATATAAATAAACTTGCCTGCCTTGCCTTGCCGGCCGCTATCAACAACTCCATATGTCCAGGGTTCGAGTTGTAGGGGGATGAGGGGGGATGCCATCCCCCCCAACAATGAAAATGGTCTAAAATCATCCCCCTCAATGAAAATGGTCAAAAGTCTTCCCCCTCTGAAACAGGCCTCCCTTCTTCACATATTGTGTTAAAAATTGCACTTTTTACAACCACATTTTCAACATTTTCTCGGGGAAGAAACCGAACCCCCAATAATCAGAATCAATCTCTGACCATCTACCCTGCTTTGTTTTTACAACTCGACCGCAGCATATATCTGATATTAGAATAAATGGACTAGAGGACTAATAAGGTCAGTATACCTCCGTCACAAGCCAACACTCCAAACTGACGAGGTATGTGTGTGCATGCGTGTGTGTGTGTGTGTGTGTGTGTGTGTTCTCTCTCCACAGGAGCGTAATGCTGAGGATGCCATCGAGGCGCTGAAGGAGTACGAGCCGGAGATGGGCAAGGTGTACCGGCAGGACAGGAAGAGCGTCCAGCGCATCAAGGCCAAGGAGATGGTGCCAGGAGACATCGTGGAGGTGGCCGGTCAGTACACACACACACACACACACACACACATAGGACTGGGTACCGAAATTCGGTTCCTTAATGGAATTGAATGAAAGGCTAAGGTTCTACTTGGCATCGA